>NC_056739.1:1474599423-1474661923 GCF_019279795.1 Protopterus annectens
TATAATCTGAATTATGTAATACTATAGTTCTTCAGTTTCATATGTGCTCTTTTTCCCCTTTTTGCCATATAAATGTCATAGCTCCAACACATATTTCTTCTTGCTCAAACCTTCCTTAACCATTAATTTAAAACTTCCACAAAATACTACTACTACTGCCATTCTAACATGTCTTTATACATATGATTTTCTATCCCATCCAATCCTGCTGCTGATTCAGTGTTTACTATTTCAACACATAATTCATCTCTTCCATTATTTCTTTTTCTAATTGTTTATTATACTGTTTCATAAATTTTTTAACTTTCCAGTTTTGTTTTCTCATATTCTTTTATTGTTTTCATATATTCTTTTACTACATTCATTATTTCTTGTTGACTCTATTCTGTTGCTTTCTTTTAAAATTGTGTTCAAATGAGGTGTCACCTCCTTCTTTTCCCTTGTAAAAATATCTTTGTTTAAACAACATCCTTTTGACTTTCTTTTGGTTTATCTCATATATTTCTTTCTTTCTCTCTCAAATAATCATTTCTTACTAAATCTCTAAAAACATAATTGCTTACTCCTTCATATTTTTTCATCTCTTTTCTTTTTACGTTTTGTCATTCCAAAAATATTTTTATATTTATTATTAAAACATATCCAGCTAAACATCACATTTTTATAAAATTCTCTCATGCTTACATGATCTTTTCATAATTGCTTAATCATTTCTAAACTTTCTCTATCTAAATATTTTTCATTTTTTTTAATACATTTATGTATTTTTGTATATCTGTTTCTTTCTTGATCCTCTATTCAAATTGAAAGATGAACTGAAAATCCTGTAACTTTTATTCCTTCTTGTATAATTTTCAAATTTTCAGAAATCATAAAGTAATATATCTCTGTTCTTAAATTGTTTCTTCTGTAAGTCCTCTGTTTATTATCCCATAAATTAAACTTTCCACTTTTAATTACTTCTGACATTATTTTAACATTGTAAACAAAAACAAAGATAGGCAGCAAGCTGTAGAATTCCAACCAGTTTATTGTTAGCGCTTTCGTTCAGAAAATACATGAACTTCTTCAGACAAAGAAACCCCAAGAGTCCTCATTTAAAATAAAACTGTCAATTAAGATGAGAATTAATTATAAAACCAATTAACATAACTTGAGAATAAAGAGCCAGTGTTATACAAGGTAAAATGTATATGTAAATAAATATAAATGCTTATATATATATATATATATATATATATATATATATATATATATATATACACACTAACCCAGAGATCACACATTATAAAGGAAAGGGCATATTACCCAACCTTGAGAATTATGCAGTATCACCCACCTGTTGACCACCTGTGTAGTCGACCAAATTTTGTCAACTAAACAGATGTCAGCTAAAGGCAGAGTTGGCCTAATTCATTATAGAGAGAGAAAGAGAGATGGGAGTGGTAAAGCTGAAAAAAATGCTCTAATATTGTCATCTGTTTTTGTTTTGTTGATCCACTTTGGTTAATAAAAAGTGAAGAGGAAGACTGCAAACTTAAAAAAAAAAAAAGACACTGGACTAACAAGAACCTTTAGACAGATAGGTATTGAGTTTTCTCTTAAGAGCCATTCTTCCTTTTAGCTATGAAACCCCAGCATGGAGACTGATATCAAATTACACACACACACACACACACACACACACACACACACACACACACACACACACACACACACATATATAGAGAAGAGTGACATTCATTGCAATGGCTGAGAATGCAGAATGTATATACTAGTGGCACATTTAGTTGAAATTTCAGAATTCAACAAATAGTTACAGCTTTTTGTCCGAGAGTGTGGTACAGCAGAGAGTGGGTTTTAGCCCTTTCTCAACTATAGTGCAATCTTGTAGTTTATATATATATATAATTAGGAAGATGTGTGGAGGGGCATAGCCTCCAGCACATGAAGGGTACATACACATTGTTTAAATGTTTTCGGGTGGTCTTATTTGTGTTTTGTTCTTTTGGGGTCAATCATTGTTTGATCAACACAATGATAGGAATCTGCAGAGAAAGCCTTCTGTTTAGGCATTGTTACATTAATGGAAATATGAAAGACAAATATTGACACAGAATGTTGGAGGTCTTGGGCTCAAATTCTAAATGAGAGCTAATATTTTCCTTTCATATTTCAATGATTCTAACAAAACTGTTTACTGTCTGTTACTGTCCTTAGCTGTTTACTTTAAAAACTTGACAAAGTTCATGTATTACTTTGACCATGAATGAGGGTGACTTGGTTAGCAAGAATGTTTTTAGGAATTCTTATTCTAGAAAACAGCAGCACTAGTTTGTTTGTTATGAACTTTTGCATAGACTGATGAAGGGGTACTGCTTCAAAAATGTTGCTACATAATCAAATTACCAAGGCATACTGATGACTCTAACTTAAATTTGGGGGGTGGGTGGGATATTGGAGGCTGGTGACTTCAAATCAAGGCGGAGGGACTGAACGAAGCAACTGAATTGGTTGAGCTAACTGAAACAGGTGGGGCAATATTATGGCAAGTCAATGACTGTTTATCTGTGATCAAACAATAGCTGGTTTCAGTCACTTTCATTCACAACTGCCTCAGTATGAATCATTCTAGCCACTTTATTGCATTTATATACCTCAGATGTCTGATTGAGAGCAACAGGACTTAACATAGGTGAAACAGAGTCCTAGACAAATGACTCCATGACATCTCACTACTGCACACTCCTTACCCCCAGCACCCCCATTGTCCCCTATTTTCCCTCCAACCTGACCTCCCTACAAAATCCAGATTGCTCCTTTCTTGTTTTTGCAAACTTTTCTTACTTTCCTAATTTTCCTCCATTCTTTCAACACAGTCTAACTCGTTAAGACTGCACTGAAATAACTGTTGAGAAAGTAACAGAACTAAGCCAGAGGCCTAGAGACTGACAGATTCTCTAAGGTGCAAATAGTGCTTTTTTTTCCAACATTTTCATGCAATGATGACTTGAACAAAATTCATGAGTAAAAATAAAAGAAATTTTGTTTTATGTTTTGCTTTCAAATGAGAAATAAGTATGTTGTGCCCAAACCTTAATATTCACAGCTGTCTGAATAGTTCCCGATAAAATGAGAGGACAGATGCTTATGAGGATACATAAATTATATTTGAAAAATAATACCTGCCTCCCCCTCCCCCCAAAAAAGATAGGTACCTTCTGTCAATCTTCTGTCAATGGCTAGTATGCATCCATACCCTTGCCCACAAAAGGTATCCAACTGTATACAGGTCTGAGGATTGATTGTGAAAAAAATAAATAATGATCATTATAATGTATTCTAACTCATTGCTTCTAGGCAATGCAGTGCCCATAGTGACATTTTGTACACACCTCTGAGGTTGGATAGTCAGGAAAGATAAATAAATAATGACTTCACCATTCCAAGCCCCACATAAGCTATAATGAACTTTCTTGCACACATCTGAGCAAGGCTGGTTTTAGACTTGATGGGGCCCAATGAAGATGTAGATGATGGGGTCCCCTACTAAACCTGTGTTAAAATCCTCTTATACAGCCAGCAGTCTGAGACCCTAGTGGCCCTCAAAAACTCAGAGCTACTAGATGTTCTGTGATGTATTTTGTCCTATTTTTAAAATATAATTACTTGTTAGCTGTTTTTTACTACTAGCTGGAGAGACCACAAAGGTTCCTCTCCAGGAGCATCCAGGATCTCAAACATCTATCATACACAGACAGGCTAAAAGCCCTATCCCTCTGTTCGGTTTCATACAGACTCCCCAGAGGAGACCTCTGTCTGGCATACAAGGCTTTCATGGACCCCTACTTGATGGGACTGTTGCTTATCTACGAGTCAAGCTCCACTCGAGTAACCCGCATGAGTGACCTCAACCTGGTCTGTGACATCAACAAGACTTGTTGGCGGGACAGATTTGTGTCCCAGAGACTCCCCCATCTATGGAATAGACTCCCTCTCCACATCAAGCAGAGTACATCTTTACCCCCTTTTAAGCACAACATGGATAACTGGATTGGAAACAGAAAATATACTCCTGGGATTCCACCCATGTCCCTGCTGGACAGGGGCATCGGGTGCTGATTTGTCTAAACATGGGCTAAACTCTTGGCTAGGCTTATAAGGGCCTCAGGGTCAATAGCCTAGTAACCTCTTATGATCTGCCTAGAAACTCTGAGCATCTAGATGTTCTGTGATACATTTTATGTCTTATTTTTGAAATATAATTACATTAGCTATTCTGTTTTCTTTGTTCATTTGTTTCTTGTAGTACTAGCCAGAACAGTTGTATATGTGTCCTCTAATATTATTTGTGCTCAGAGATAAACTTAATATTTTTTTCACAGAAGCACACACATACTGACACTGCCTCTGACAAGCAAGGTCTGTCACATGATACACAAATATACACACAAGCACACACACCAACATGCGTTCTCATACTTTTATAGTTGCAGGCAAATTGGAGGGATGCCAATTCATCTCTGGCATATCTTTGGGGTTTTGAAGAAAACCAAAGGACATAGTTAAAACTCACTCACAGGGAGGACATGCAGACTCCACAGAGAAGGATTCACTGTCAAGACCTCAACCACAGAAGTAAATGCTGTCAGATAGCAATGCTACTCAGTGAGCCATTGAGACGATGATCAGTTGCTATCATACACATGGTGCCCTCATCTCCAAAGATAGGCACTTATCATAGTCAATGCTCATGTTTGATTGTGATAGAAACTGAAAGACATTATGGCTAACTTGTTTCTTTTAGATATTTTGCAGCGTCCCTCACACACATTAATTTTCATCCAAAAACAGACCCTGTACCCATCAATTACAGCCATATTATTTCCTATGCACACTACAAATGGGATGTTGTAATTTGCTCTGCATCCAATACCGTGTTATTACAGCAAGGAATAAATCATACAGATCAGTAGTACATTAAATACTGGCTTAAATTAAATTCATTCATTGAGGATTACAGTCAGTCAATAATGCTATACATTAGTGTTTCATACTTCTAATTGTTCTTAAAATGCATGTTGAAACAAAACCTATTCTATTAACTTTTTAATTGTCTTATTCCTGTAATCATTCATATCCCTAATAATCTTTTTCTGCTTATGCTTAAAAGCAGCCATCTCGTATTCGGTAACCCTATGTAAAATGTGTTGAAACTCATCCAACCGGTGGGTAAACAATACATCATTTTTCAATTCCAAATCTAGGTTCCAGATGTTGTCCTCAAGCTTATTTAGTTGGCACAGGTTATCCTGAGCAATGATTTGCATAAATTCATTTCCCATTTTGTCAAAAACTCCAACAACTCAAAATGGAACACCTATCTCAAAGTCACACTACTGGGATACTTGAAGATGCATAAGCCCTTGGGTACACGTTTATTTAATTTCCATTAGGCTAGTTTTAAAGGTTAAGTCTGCCCGTTTGTCTTAAAATAATTTATAACATTTTATGTCAACTTTTCATGTTCCTTATTTGTATTTTATGGGAATATTGATTGTTTTCTACAACTGTTTTATGATGATTCATGATTCTCATAATTTGGATTTCAAGGTGTATTTCTTTAAGTAGTTTGTGAGTTTGGCACCTTTAAAGGTTTTTAAATGAGAGGAAGTACTTGTTACAATGTTTCTGATGAAGTTCCTTATATGGTGCAATGAAAGCACATAAACGTTGAATAAAGTATCTATTTGTTTCATCCGGTGCAGCATTTTTTCATTTATTTTCAAGTTTAACAGTACGCCATTCGTAGTCTTTGGTTAAACTTTTTAAAAGAATTAGAGTAATACTTAAAAAAAATGTCTATAATTTGGGGTGTGTATCCTCCCACATTATTTTTAACTTTGTCCAGAATTCACTTTTTCAGATGTTAATCTCCCTGCTAGAGACAATCACTCACAACTAGAAGGAAATAAGAACAGTGTTGATCCTGTTGCCTGCATGACCTGCAAAAAGTCAAGCAAAATGTGCAGCAAATTTTTAGCCCCTGATCACCTTATATGAATCAGTAGCATGGTATATTTAAAATAATTATTTAAAATAAATGAACAGTGAAGTCCTAACTTCACTGTTACTTACAGTGTGTGTGTGGGGGCTGTCCAGCAACTTCTGCAAAGTGCAAAATTTTTTTACTGCCTATTGGACATGGGTACCACACTCAGTGTTGTTGTGCTCTCCCAACTGCACCCCCCTATCCACAAAAGTACTGTTGAAAAGCATAGCAAACATTATCCTGTATTCTAAATATTATAAAGTGATCAATATAACTGAAAGCGTCAAACGCAGGAATGCATACTAAGTCCAACAGTGCTTTATCTTGGGGTATTACTTCAAACTGAAGCGATCTCAGAGTTTGTGTATATAATTAGCATAAGTTACAGGACTGTATCTTGGGGTATTACTCCAAACTGCAGCAATCTCAGTGTTTGTATATATAATTAGCAGAAGATGCAGGACTGACTTGGAGTATTACTCCAAACTGAAGCGATCTCAGAGTTTGTGTATATAATTAGCAGAAGATGCAAAATTTTGTAGCCTCTGATTGTATGTAACAGTGAAGTTGCAGTATCGCTATTATTTTGGCTGAAATGAATTCTGTATGTATTGAGGGGGTCTGCTTTTTTAATCTACCTGTCCATTTAAAAAAAAAAAGAAAAACAATTGCTGACTCTGCTCTGAGAAAGGCAAGTAGCATGTGAAAGAAACATGAAATGTGACTGGATGTGGAACATTATAAATTACCTGCCTTTTATTTATTTATTTACATTTGTTGACTGGGAATGTCCAACTGGACGCAGGTCCATTTTCAGCGGAGGCCCAGGGAGAAAAGCTCCACAAATTAAAATATTACAGACATAGATACAGATGAATAATCTTAGCAATTAAAATATTACAAACATAGTTACAGATGCAGAACATACTACATTCAGTAGATAACTTGCATCTGTTCTATCCACGAAGTCATAACAGATATTAACAATTGTTACAATAAGAATTTACTGCCATATAATAAGTAGATAGGCATGGAAGTATCAGAGCTTGCTGTACTCAAAGGTAGTTTGTGGAGTGGAAGAGAGGTAGAGGGTAGATGGAGTGGGAGAAGTTAGAGGGGAGAGTTACAAGGGCATAGCCAGCATGTTTAGTTTATTTAAAGGAATGGGACAGAGTGGTATAGAACTTAATGTTGTTACTCCCAGAATTTGGTTCAGCTCTTAGATATGAGTGCCCATGAGAAGCAAAAGCCAAATGAGATCCAAAAGGCTTCTATGATAACCTGTTTCGATCAGTATACCCATGCTAGGGTTTATATTATAACATCGAAGTAGTAAAACGTTGAATGTTATAATATCGAACCCAAAACAGTGACCACTGAAAATAGTGAAGCTGCAGAACATCGAATTCTTTCCTAGGGAAAGAATTTGGTGGGCTGTTTCTGCCGCTTTGCTATTTTCTCCACTGTGGTACGAAGGTTACGGACCGGGTTAAGGTAAGTGTGCGAACGGACCGGGTTAAGGTGAGTGTGGGAATGGGATAGTTAGGGACCTTAGGGAGCGGGTAAGGTGAGTGTGTGATAGTTAGGGGCCTTAGGGTTAGGGAGCGAATAAGGTCAGTGTGCGATAGTTAGCGATCTTAGGGTTAGGGAGCGGATATGGTGAGTGTGCGATAGGGACCTTAGAGTTAGGGAGCGGGTAAGGTGAGTGTGCGATAGTTAGGTACCTTAGGGTTAGGGAGCGGGTAAGGTGAGTGTGCGATAGTTACGGACCTTAGGGTTAGGGAGCAGGTAAGGTGAGTGTGTAATAGTTAAGGACCTTAGGGTTAGTGTTTGGGTTAAGGTAAGTGGATAAATAGTAGTGTATGTACATTTTAGTGTAGGGTTAGAAGTAGGATTTTAAGTGTATTTGCGTGGGTTACTTTTTTTGGTGTGCTTGTGTTGTGTGTGTGTTTCTTGGAACAGTGAATTTTTTCCCTGGGAAAAAATGTGCTGTTCTGAGCTTTCGATTATATCACATTTCGACATTCCAAGTTCGAGCTTATGGTGTTCAATATTTTGGGATTTCAATTATGTGATATACACCCCTATGCTGTCCTCAGCACAAGTGTACCAGTTTTCATCTTTCCTTTTATTTTATTTATGTTTAATATATAAATTTTTTTTATGAGGAACAGTCCAGAAATATGAGGCATGAGTTTTGGGGGTGGCAAACAACTGTGTGCTTGTGTTAAAACGGTGTTTGTAATACATTGTTTGACTTTTAATTTATTTCATTGCAGTTGGATATTTGATATGCACAAATTATTTCTAGCAGTCAACCACATATGGGCTATGGAGGCTGGCAGTAACTATGCTATTGTATAAAACAGAATTTGAAATACATTGCATGGCTGTTTTTTTTTTTCATTCATTATTTTCATTTTATTTTATTACAATAAGACAAATACACAACTTGGCAAAGAACCAAATGTGGGCTATGAAGACTAGAAAGCAGTTGTGTTTTTGTGTAAAATGGAGTTTGAAATAAATGCACTACTTTTCTTTTATTTTATTGTACACTGGCATCTGAGATGTGCACAGACTATTCCTGGCAGGGAGCCAGCAGATATCATGGGCTGTGGGGGGGGGGGGGCTGGCAAGCTACTGTGTATTTGTGTAAAATGGAGTTTGAAATACTATGTGACCATTTTTTTATTTTATTTTGTTATTTTATCATGCCGCAGTGGTGCAGCGCTTAGCATTGTCGCCTCACAGCAAGAGGTTCTCCCGTTCGATTCTTGACTGGATCACCTTCTGTGCGGAGTCTGCATGTCCTCCCCGCGGTCAAATGACGTTAAAGATATGCAGGTAGGTGCGAGCGTAAATGGGGGTGCCTTCTTTGAAGGTTGGGCATCGAGCTGGCAATGCGGCACCATAAAAATCCCCTGCTGCCAATCATGAGCGGACCGGAGTTCCGCTGTGGCGACCCCTACCCGGGAAAAGCTGAAAGACATTACTATTTTATTTTGTTATTTTATTACAGTGATAAATCTGCGATTTGCATGGACAATAATGCAGATATAATAGCTGAGTACAAGGATGGTCTGTAAATGAAAATTCTATTTGGTCATTATTTTGGCTTTGCAGAACTAAAGCAATTTTTGTGAAGCAAATCAAATTACTTTACTATCACTGCTGTTTGAGTGAAACAACACTGGAATACATTTAATGTAGATGATTTTTATCACAGACTCCTTTCCTTTGAAGTAATATTTTGGATTTTTGTGTTGGCTTGTTGAACAAAAGCTGCTGCAATAACATCTAATTGTTTTTAATTATTTGACTTTATTCATTCCACTGAAGACTGCATGAATTGATTGAAAGGCCTAGATTGTGTAATATAGGCTAAACATATTATATTTTAGTAACGTATTTTTGAAATACCTTCTTTACAGCCCCCAGCATCTGTAAAGGGATTGACATCTGTCAATTCATTATAGTCTGCATAACTTAGAGTGATGTTCAGAACTGCCTGATCTTTGACATGTTATACAGTCATTTTTGCATATTTGGGTGAGACAGTTTCCTTTACAACATCAGACTGTTAAAGATTGTTGCATATATTTAAAGGTTTGTTGCTCTATGGCTAGTTTATGCCATCCATTCCCTGATGCATAGCTGATCTAGCTCAAGAAATGTTATGGCAATATCTTCAGATGTATGGCTCCTGATATGCACTTTTTGTTTTCATGTTGTGCCGTGTGAATCTTTCAATGTGGTGAGTCTGCTTTTGTTGAAAAGTGAGCGGACATTGCCGTGAAAATGATGGTGGTGGTGGTGTTGAAATGTGAATTAATATCTGTTTTGCCTGTTTTTCTGACAAAATAACATGGAGCAGTGGAAGTTGGGGCTTGCAATGTTGATCGAGCTGATACGGAGTGCGAGAAGTGGAATTTTGCTTGGTTTTGGAAATGGACTCCTTGAATGCAGTGGTTGGTTAGACTGATGAAAAAGGAGAAAGAGACAGTCTAGATGGTGGTCTGTGAGGATCGGTGGTGTCAGCAGAAAGGAAGGACTTGATGGTTGCTGGTGATGGTGTGGTCAGTTGGGCCTGCAGGTAGTGGTGGTTGAAAGACTGTGGCTGGAGAGGGTCGGAAGGAAGAATGTTGGACTGGATGATGCTATGGATGGTCTGGACTGCAGGTAGTGACAATTGGACAGTCATTGGTGATGAATGGATGGTCAGATTGAAAGGACTGTTTATATAATGTTGATGAAGATGCATGGTGAAAGTGGCATATGTATCATGCATGTTTATAGCTTCTGATCTCTGGTTGGCTCTTTCACTGTTGTTGTGTTATTGTTGTTTACTGTTACATGTAGTTGTGTTCTGCTGTTATGTTACTGTGCATGAGCTTGGAGGAAGGCCATTTCCTTCAGCTGTACTCAGAATGGTTGAATGACAATAAAGTTTTGCTTTGCTTTGCTTTCAGCATTTATTTTTTAATGTAACACAAGGCATCTATTCTTCAGATTTGCAGGGACTGCATCTGTGGCTTAAGGACTGAAATGTAAAATTGCCTGACAACAGGAACATCTGCATTATAACAGTTCTCATTAACGTGGAATCATTCAAATTAATTTGAGTTCTGCTGAGATGGGTGACATTGCCTAAGTGCATGCTGTCAAGCAATTAGCATTTGTTCATGACTGGGTTTTATTGCATAATGATAGTGATCTTTATAAAATGTAATGTAATACATCCAAAGCTACCAGAAAAGAACATTCTGTTTATTTTTTTCTTAACAATAAGAAGTGTGCACAGTCAATAAAGTGGGCATAACTGCTGCTGGGGTTGGTGGGTGCTGTTTGTAGATGAAAGACCTTACATTGTTGTAATCTACTTATTTGAAACAGTCTTTAATCTGGCTTTGCAGAACTAGTATGCACTTGTGTGAAGTAAACTAGAATACTTTACTATGCAGTTGTGCAAAACAAGATGGAAATGTTACTTTGGCCATTATTATTGCTGCTTTTTATTTTTATTTTTAACACAGTCAGATATCTAAGATGAATACAGTCAACATGTAGCTATAATTTCCAGGTATTGCGTCTGTCTTGTGGATGAAAATGTCTAACCTTGCTGAGTTTATAAAATTAAATGGGCATTAGTCTGTCTTTGTAAGACCAATGTGTATTTTGTACAAAGCAAGCTGGAATACTTTGGCCATTTTTATCACAATTAGGCATGTGAAGTCCATGCAATCAGTAACATAACTGTAATTGATGAACAAGGACATTGGTGGATTATAATGACAGCATTTCAACTAGACTTTTATGTTTGAAATGTTCTGAAATGGGCAAAATTGCTATTATTGGATACTAAATTTATTTTATTTTTTGCTCAAAAAATGTACAAGACTAGACTCAAATAAATTTTCCTTATTAATCAATAATATAGCTTCAGTCTGGCATGAAAGTATTCACAATAAGGAAGGTGACTCCAAAAGAACATATACATTTATGCATGGTCATTAAAAAAATATGTGTATGTGTTGGCTCATGATTTTAAACAACCCAAAACTCATGTTACACTTAATCCGCTACTTCCCCACAGTATGCAGCATTACCACAGCATGTAAAGCAACATGTAGTATTGGGAATGTTAATAGGCCAATGCAAAGGTTAGAAAAGGCGGTTAGATTTACCTAATTCCTAAAATATTTCTTCTGGGTGATGGTCTATACCTCCATGAGTAAGTCAAAAGAAAAGAAAGTTTGAAAACCAAATGTGTTGAATGCATACGACAGCTGATGGGTGAGAGAAAAAAAAACAGCAACAGACTCCAGAAATGAGAAATGGTCAGAGAAAGCAGAGGATACAATTAGTAGCTCACAGCAGACTTCCTCAGTGAGGCTGAGGGCAACTGGCCACTGCCAACTAGGTGGTTGACATATTTTTTCAGCACTGATGGAGATTTTGAAACAAAGAAGTTTGTCTGTTCTTTTGAAATATGAAGCTTTAGTAAATTTGATAATATTCTTTCACTCCTTTTAGACCAAATAACATGGAAGATAGACTGACTTTTGGAAGTCCAGGCCATATTACATTATTTAATATGACACTTTTAAGTTGTGAAGTGAGTCTTGGGGTAGCCAGGACATAGATGTTCTTACTACATACTGAGAAGTAATTGTTCTGAAGACAGAGCAAGATGATTAATAGCTGTTCTATAGCATTTCATTTAGAGTGCTACTCAGGTTAGGGGTGTAGAGTTTAGGAAGTAAAGAGTACTGTTAAGTAGGAGTGAAGGCATGAAGTAAGCAAGAAAATTGAGGGTGCATTTTTTTTTGCTGAGAAAGTGGTAAGTATAAGGCAAGCATCACTGAGTGAGGGGAGTCAGTACTACAACATGGGATAGCCTGCTGGTTTTGTTCTTTATGTTCCCATTTCAGTACAGAGATATTCCCTGAAGCTGGGTGTAAGCTGGGTAGGCAACATGCTAAATGCATATTGGGTTGAGTGGAACTAGTGAAGATTATAATCACCAAGGGTAGTGACATTTTGATGGCTTTTAAGGAGTTACGGTTTAAAGCCCAGCAACAGTGGAAGAAGATACTGTATGTAGAAGCGGGGATCATACAGAAGATCATTTCTAAGTTTAAGACAATTGCCTAAAAGGTATTCATAAGCATTCGTGTTTGGTTCACACTTAAACTTGTTTTAGAATGAGCTAAATCTGTTTAAAAGCGATACGATTCCAAGAGGAGAATACTTCTTCAAACGCACAAGTAATGCACTATACAAACATTGTTTAACACATGTTTCTGCTTCATTTAAGTTTGTTATTATTGATTGTGTCAAGGGGAAATGTAAAGACAAACATTTTTGGCAACAATTGCTAAGCTCCAAGGAAAGAAGGTGGATTATAAAACTTGGAGCTTTGTTTTCACCTGGTCTTAATGACCAATTATAACAAAATTTTTATGCCTGGTTGTGATTGGCCTTTAGATATTGTTTAATCACTTATATATGCATGTATTCTGATACTCTGGTTTTGTATTATTCTTTGTATTTCACTGAAGAAGGCTCCTCGGAGCCGAAACCGGTTTGAATATTTGTGGTTTTTTTCCACTATGGACTTATAAGGTGATATATTTTTTCACCTTATTCAATAAAGAAATTTGGATGTGACTGTGGCCTATACTTGCTGGCTTATTTGTGTTGTCGAATACTTTTGCTTGGCCGTGCAAGGGTTCCACGGGCAATTGTTTTTTGGTCTGGATTGCTTTTTTCCAGTTGCTGGGAACCGTTGGTGGCTGGTGTCGCATCCGGCTCTGTTTTCAACAGTGACACATTTTTTCATCAATCGACCTTTGTATTGGGATGATTCCACCCAAAGTTTGGACATTTTTTGTACATTATTGTATAATCAACAGGGAACAACTTATGTAGGTTTGTTTTATGTTGCTTGGTTGTGTTTTGTCTTTTACGCTCCCCTATGCTCCACTACTTCCTGTTTGGTTGATTTGCGGACTTGCGGATAGCATTACTCATACTGGAGGATTTCTTCAAGTGAACGGCAGTTTTGGCTAACAGGATGTTTTCGTTTTCAGTCTAATGGACTCATACTTACATTTGTACTTTATTATTTTTAGTTTTTGTTTATGGTTGTTGTACTGGATTATTGTTCATTTTCCAAGCCTATACTGATGCGAGACAGGTGCGGGTAAGTCTATGAAATTTATCTATCTATTGGATTTTCAACGGGGATGATTGGGTTCAACCGCATTATGGTCGTTATATTCATTTTGTGTAGCAGCAGTATTAATAATCTTGTATATGGGGATTATTGATCGTGTTTGGTGTTTCCAGTTGTTTAATCCTTTTTGGCGCCTTAAATAGGGTTTCTTTCTTTAATGAGAACTTCTGGGTTTCGTATATAATATTCCGTATAGGCTTGGATTGATGCTTTCTACATTTACAAAGACTGGAAGTTGGTTTTTGCATTATATTAAGTTATTTGTCCACCATTCATTGGTGATAGGGATTAATTGAAGCTTAGTTTTGCATTAATACTTCATATTTTTGTTTATATTACGAATGTTTTACCAACACTTATATGTGGGGCCAGCATATTTTGTCACTATACACATTTTTGCTGTCATTTTTTGATGTTGTTGGGATTGCTATAGGGTCGTTCTGAGTGGGTATGGTGTCTGTTGTTATAGCAAACATCCTAAATATCTACACATATTTTTTAGGACTAAATAGTTTAGTACTTTTCCATTTTTAGGTGGTTATGATTTGTTGTAGGTCATTAATATTAGTCCGCTCTAGATAGTTTAGGTGCATTATTGGATTACCCACTCTTGGCTCTTCAAATTATTGTTACATTTGTTAATGTACTTGTATTTGTATTTTATTCAATTAGTATCTGTATTTTGGTGCTCATTTTACCATTGGCACTTATAAGGCCTTGTTACAGTTTATATTGGGCCTTTAGTATATGATTTTGTCTATTATATGTATATTTTTCACAAGTTTTTTTGAATTTCATATATTTACAGTTGGAATTCAGCTACAGCATTTTTTGCTGTGCTTTTGAAACCTTAAATATTTTGGTGGGTTTGAATTTCATTGTTATATTTGAATATACTGCTATATTCATATAAATACAGACTGATTATTCAGGGACTTGTTTCATCTTATTACCAAATTAATATTATATATACATGTTGTGGCACATCTCAGTAATATAATTATTTATATGGTTGAGCCATACCAGTTTTGATGTCAACCTTATTATTATAATGAAGCAATATATTTAATCAAATTTTTATGGATGTGTCCATTCTGGGTGATTCTGTTGATTATCTTTGACATAGACTATTGATTTAAACAATTTTTTTGACATCAATACATAATACTATGTTTTGGCTTATATGTCAAAATATGGGTTATGATATTTTTTATATGTATTAGGGCTTGATTAATGTGTCTTATTGGTGTCAGAATTTTTTGAATATAACATGTATTATACATGGTTTGTTTCATATATGCTTGTACCAATACGCAGCAGGACATTTTGAAGGTAGTTGTTGGTTTGGCTTGGCTGCTTTATTGTATTGGTTAATCAAGTTGGAGATCTATCTATAAGACTTATGCACATTTCCAATTGAGGTTTTAGTATATCTCTATCATTGGTAATAGGTGTATAACGGTCTTTTTTTGGATGGATCCAGAATTGATCTTGGATGGTTGTTTTTACACCACCATAGTCCTTTTTGGCCTCATGAGACTATATTAATTATCATAGTCTGTTGTCTGTTTAGATATCAGTGGAGCATCGTTTGGACATTATCCATTGTGTATTAATTTTGTGATAGATTTTTGCTTCATTTTTGGTTTGGTTGGACTTATCACTGAATTTATTAAGATGGCTCTTGCTTCTATTATACAGGGTTTATCTGTGGATGTGGATGATCTTTCTGTGTTTGGATTGGATAAACATGGTTCTTCATCCACCGTTGATGCTCTGGTTACTGATTTGGACGCACAATGTGATATATTTTTTGATAGATTGGGGAAACATATGAAGATGGTTAGAAACAATGTGTGGCATTTGCGTCTATTTAAAGCATACCAACAGAAACATATAACTCCACGGGGCCTCAGGGTTAAGGTACAACCCTTGGTCTCCAACATTGATGACCAACTTATTGAGGATTGGGGACAGATTCAACAGTTGGCTTCTTCTAAATTTGTGGATGCTTTGGCTAATTTCTATGAGCGTAAGGTGCAACAAGGTATCAAAGATTTAGAAACTGTTTGTTTGGATGTTACCAAGTTTGAAAATTGTGACGTATTTAACACACAGGTTAAAAAACTTACTACAGAATTGGCTACATTGGAAAAGACCCTTAAGGATAGAAAAATAAAAAAATTTCTTAGGGATGTGGGTGACTATGAGAGGGGTAAACCTTTTGATACATCGAAGAATGTCTCTTTCAGACTACCTAGAGATGAAAATAGGTACGATAAAAGATCATCCACTCCCAAAAGAAAAAGGCCAAAATCTATCCTTAAGAAAAATTTTGGTTTCTCCTCTGGGGAGGATACTTCCTCTAATACTGAAGGGGAAGTTGATACATACCCCAGAGAGGGGTCACCTAAAGCCAAGAGGGACAATTCTTTACACCCTCCCATTCGAGATACAGACGAGGGGGGCGGAAACACAAAAAATGTAACATCCAAACAGAACTTGGAGGCACTCCTCAAAGTCATGACACAACGTTAAGTTGCCATCAGAATGTCCACAATATTTCATCTGTTGATTTGACTCATGATGAACTTAAAATACTCAATAAAGGACTCAATTTTGTCCCTGGGTTTTTTGTTTCTGAGCAGTCTTTGGCCCAGGATGTGACTAATTTTTGTCGTACTTTGAACCTGAATTTGTTTTTTCATAATAGTGATCGTGATACATCTGCTGATGTATGTGGTAACTTTAGGTTTAAGAAGTCGACTTTTAATCCACCTATGTCACATCTAGTAGGGTATTTCAAAAAATGTCCTTCGACATACACTGCAATCTTAAGGATTTTCCCATTTCTTATAATAATTTGTCTGTTGATGAAATATCTAGTTTGAAACAACTTATTGACAACAAGGATCTTGTGATTGTTCAAGCGGATAAAGGTGGAGCGGTGGTGGTACTGGATAAGATTGCTTATGACAGTGAGGCCATGAGACAATTGGGTGAAACAGAACACTACAGGCAGATGTTTTTGGATCCCACACCCCATTTTCAGTGTAAAATTGCTCAGTTTTTAACTGAAGCTGTTGATGAGGGTATTATCACACAACATATTAAAGAACAACTAATGGTAGCATCACCTAAAAAACAATATCTTTATTTGCTACCCAAAATCCATAAACATGCCACAAACCCACCTGGTCGACCCATTGTGTCTGGACATGGGTCCCTTACGGAACCACTGTCCGAATATTTAACCCATTATTTAAAACCTTTATTGGGTCTTATTAGAGCAAGAATCCAGGACACCACCCAATTTCTAGATATTATCAACAATTCCCAACTTGAACCACAATGGCTATTATGCACCTTGACATTACTTCCCTGTATACCAACATTCCTCACTGGGCAGGTTTACAAGCATTGGATTATTGGTTGGCTAGATCAGGTTTATACCAACCTGGATTCAACACATTTCTTGTCTGCCTCACTGAATATGTTTTGACCAGCAACGTTTTTTATTTTCAAAATTTATGTTACTGGCAGAAAAAGGGTACTGCTATGGGTGCATCTTTTGCACCCATATATGCAGACCTTTTCATGGCATATATAGAAGAAATCATTATTTATGATTACAATCATAATATCTATATGTGTGAGATGGACATTTGGCGTCGGTATCTGGATGACTGTTGGTTGGTGTGGAAAGCTGATGAATCCTATCTTATGGAGTTTCTTGAGTATCTTAATGACAATGTATGGGGGATCGAATTTAAATTGACCTATCATCTGTCCAGGATAGTATTTCTCGATGTGTTAATCATGAGAAATGGGGACAATACCTTGTCAACTAGGATGTTCAGAAAATTCCCTGAATTCAACTCATTATTACATGCTACCAGCTTCCACCCACAACATGTCATCCAGAACATACCCAAATCTCAATTTTTAAGAGCCAGAAGAATCTGTTCTAGCCAAAAATCATTCCTTGAGGCTCAGGAGGATTTGACACGTAGATTTATCAGCAGGGGTTATCGTCCAGGGCATGTGCATTTAGCCAAAAGATCTGTGTTCAATATTAATAGGGAAGATTTGTTATTATATAAAGGTCAAAATGATACTCCTAAGCCACAACCAATACGTCTGGTAACCACATATGGACGTAACACACAGGGTTTCAAAGATACTATAAACAGACATTGGAATGTCCTGAAAGCTGATCAGAAACTTAACTCTCTACTTCCTGAGACATGTTCGTTTTCATTTAGAAGGGGACAGACTATTGGCTCTAAATTAAGCCATTACAAAAGAGTTGGTTCTGATCCTTCCCCTTTCACACAGTTGTCTATTTCAGGTAAACCCATTGTTGGATGCATGCCCTGTGGGCATTGCTCCTTTTGTATACGGGTCTTACGTACTTGTGAATTCAGCAGCAAAAATACGTCAGATGTTTTTGATATCAATTTTTGGGCCAACTGCAATACTGAGTGGGTCATCTATTTGGTGACCTGCAATTGTTCTGCTTTCTATGTCGGAAAGACTTCCAGAGCCTTCCGCCTTAGAATTTGTGAGCATTTGAGTGACATCAAAAATAAACGCACAAGTAATGCACTATACAAACATTGTTTAACACATGTTTCTGCTTCATTTAAGTTTGTTATTATTGATTGTGTCAAGGGGAAATGTAAAGACAAACATTTTTGGCAACAACTGCTAAGCTCCAAGGAAAGAAGGTGGATTATAAAACTTGGAGCTTTGTTTTCACCTGGTCTTAATGACCAATTATAACAAATTTTCATGCCTGGTTGTGATTGGCCTTTAGATATTGTTTAATCACTTATATATGCATGTATTCTGATACTCTGGTTTTGTATTATTCTTTGTATTTCACTGAAGAAGGCTCCTCGGAGCCGAAACCGGTTTGAATATTTGTGGTTTTTTTCCACTATGGACTTATAAGGTGATATATTTTTTCACCTTATTCAATAAAGAAATTTGGATGTGACTGTGGCCTATACTTGCTGGCTTATTTGTGTTGTCGAATACTTTTGCTTGGCCGTGCAAGGGTTCCACGGGCAATTGTTTTTTGGTCTGGTTTGTTCTTTATGTTCCCATTTCAGTACAGAGATATTCCCTGAAGCTGGGTGTAAGCTGGGTAGGCAACATGCTAAATGCATATTGGGTTGAGTGGAACTAGTGAAGATTATAATCACCAAGGGTAGTGACATTTTGATGGCTTTTAAGGAGTTACGGTTTAAAGCCCAGCAACAGTGGAAGAAGATACTGTATGTAGAAGCGGGGATCATACAGAAGATCATTTCTAAGTTTAAGACAATTGCCTAAAAGGTATTCATAAGCATTCGTGTTTGGTTCACACTTAAACTTGTTTTAGAATGAGCTAAATCTGTTTAAAAGCGATACGATTCCAAGAGGAGAATACTTCTTCCAATACATTTTGTGACTCTTTGGATATGGAAGGACTCAGGATCTCTGCCCAGAGATGGTGTAATTTTGAAGCCTTGTTGGAGCCAGAATTCTCTAATTAATTTTCTATAATAACTACACTCAGTGTATAGTAAGCTTGGGGGTGGGTAGCAAACATGTTTCCAACTGCTCTATGCAGAAATTGCCAATTCTAATGCTATATGAAGGTGAGTTATGCTGACTTTTATTAGTGGAGGGAGATTTGGGAGAGGTTGTATGTGTCTTAAAAGGAGGAAGTAACACACAGTAACTTGAATATGACAAGCCAGGAAGGTAACTTGAAAGAATAAGTCCAAGGGTCATTTTCTGCTAGTTAGACAGGGGGGGAAGAGAAAGATTGTAGAAAACCACTAGTTAGGAACTGATGGGTTGGTGGACAATGACTGGGTTATGATAATGGATGATGGTTGGGCTGCTGACACTGATTTGGAGGCAATAATTGAGGATGGAAGCATGTAGTAATGATATTCCAGTTTTGGTGAACAATGCTATAAACAGACAAAAAAGGACAGAGAAATATGAAATTGTAGTAAAAGTAAGAAGGTGGCTCTGAGGGCACTAAGAGACAGGAGTTTAGTTAGAGAGCACAACCCTACTTTCTGAGTAGGAGTAAGATATTATATTCTCCTGTGTTTCCTTAAAGTGCATTCTCTTGCATATCACTTGATGTCTTGTGTTAGAGCAAAAATTGATTTCTTAAGACCTCTGTGTACTGTTTTGAATAATTTCTCCATTCCCCAATACTGTGTGACCATACAGTTGGTATATATAGGTTTGGGTTGTAGGGGAGGGTGAAGCAGAGCTTGCCCTGTTACAAAAATGTTTTTTTGATTTGTGCCATTCAGGCACATGTTGGCATAACCTAAGCACATGCTGTCAGGTGGATAATATTTCTTTTTATGTCATCACCTTGCATACTTTTGAAACTGTGCTACACATGACTGGGTCTTAATATATATGATGAAAGTGTTCTTTATAAAATTTAATGTAGTTTATCCAAAGCTGCCAATAAAGAACATTCAATTTATTTTTCCTTAACAAAAGAGGTGTGCACACTTAACAAAGTCAGTATAAGCAGTCAGTATCTCTGAAGTCATTTCATAATATTGACCCTCAGTCTTACACAGTGGAAAAGAGATTACCATAGTAAGCTAGTGGAAGGACACTGGCTGAAATCCAGGAGAACATGGAGGGGGTAAAACAGCCATGGTCAAATTAAGGAGTGGATAAGTACACAGCCTACATACAGTCATGGCCTACAGCTGATTCATATGAAGGAGCAGTAGGTGTGTGATAGTCTGGGATCAGGCAACAAAACTCCAAGGACAGTTGATTATTGACTGCATAGTTACTACAGGATTAGTTGGTAGAGATATACCTTGACTTATGACAGAAATTGAAGATAGAAATAGGGCCAAAGCCTACTGGAACAGACTCTTTCAAATAAGTAGGCCCAGCAAGGTGATCATTGAGTACAGTGATAACACATAAACCTTTCTGAATATGGCTGAACTGGACCATGTAAAAGGGCACCGTAGTTTATCTGGACAAGATTACTCTTCATTTACCAGGATCCTGCCCAGTGTTCAGTAAATAAGTGTAAAATAACACCGGTAGTGCAGGTCTGAATACAAGCATGTTACCTGCCTGATAACACATTTCTAAACTGTATACCTTTAATAGTGTTATAATGTTAGAACTGCCTTGGAATCTAATAACATATAGCCCTATATGCATAAAAGAAGACATCATAGACCGGAAACATGGTGAAAGCACCCAATGAATTAATATATTCCTTTGCAAATGCTACTGAAGTTCATACAAGCAGGCTGACTAACAAGTTAAGGGATTAGAAATTCAGAATAATCCATTCAATAATAGCATTTTACAAAACAGCAGACAAGCACCATATAACATATATAAATAACATTCCCAAGACATCACTTTTATAGTATAAGCAGGAATCTGCAGGGTGACAGTTCACATTAGTATTCAACTGTGGGGTAATATCTATGAGGAAGTACCTCCAATAATTCAGGGTCAGTATTTAGACAGTGAATTAAAGTCACATGCAGAAACATCTGCAACAGACTGAACCCATTGTGTGTTGCAGAAACACCACAGAACAGTGTATCTAGAGCAAATCTGGTGGGAAAACTTTAAAGCCAATAAAACTACTAAAATAATATTACTTTCCTAAAACTACAAAGTATGTGGTGAGGGGATGTTTGCAGGCCATTTGACATACTCAGCCTGCTTGTCCTTTTTCTAAGAAGATTCTAGTGTCATTGCAGAAATTCATACATATTTTGGATTCTTCTGATTGGCAAGATTTCTTCAAAAGTTAATTCATGGAAAGTTTACTTCACTTGATCCCTTGGTCAGTGCAATGCAAATTCAGTTATTGGAGAATGTTATTATACTTTAAGACAAATTTGTACCATAGCAAAGGAGGTAAAGAAAGAGAAAGAGACAGGAATCCAACAGTTAATACCACTCGGTGTAAAATGCAGGTCCTACAGCTGAGTTTTATAAGCAGTCTGAAAGGCTGTACCATAGCTAACATGCATTACCAGAATTAAAACTTCAGAAAACAATCTACGCTCTGCAGCTGAGCCCTAGTAAATAACCTGACAGACTATGCTATAGCATGCAGGCATTAATGTCAAACTTTAGTAAACTCTCTAAGCCCTGTACCTGAGCTTAATAAGCAAAGTGACAAGCTGTACCCTAACTAACATGCAAGCATTAAAGTCAAACATTAGAAAATTATATAATCCCCCAGCTGAACTTCCATAAAAACAATCTATACCAAAAAATGCAAACTCTGCAGATGAGCCTTTGTAAATAATGAGGGTTATATTGTACTGAGCATGCATCTTTGTCAGCTCATAAACTGTTTTAAGAATGTAGTGTTTACGTCAAGGTCCTGTACTGGAAGAAACTTGACCTGATAGTAAGTATCTCACTGAGTGATACAGTGAAAGTGTTATAAGCCTTTTTAATATCCCCTAAGAATCAGCTGTCACAGGAGAACTCCAATGGTACTTGAAAATATCGTATGTGTCAGTGCGGTCAAAAGCAATGACCTGTTTATCCATACCAGCTTCCCATGATTTAGAACATGTTTTTATTATTTTGCTGTTCAGGTGTGACAGGTGTTTTCTTAAAATCATGTGCAATTGACAATTTCTTGCTGCATGCTAGTTTTCTTGTAGTAATTGGGAACTGGTTATCACCACTATACTGAATTTTAGTACAGCAACACAGTCTATGTATTAGGAATTGTACCAGAAACTATCTTTACTCTGTGTGGGCGTTTGAATGGTGTATACCAAAATGTATTTATTTAAACATGAGGAGGGATCACTGTATATTTGACAGAATGTGCCTGGATGACCATCACAACAGTAGGGCAAGAATGGAGTTTTAAGGATGCAGTGAGATTGTTAATACAAGGGACTGTTAGTAAAATTAGTAAGGAAGTGACCATGTTGATATAGTGTTATCACTATTATTAGTGTATTCAACATAGTCACTGTCTCTTAACACGTTTTCTTCATTGCACAGTGAACCTCTGTTAATAAGAATATAAACAGTGTTGAATGTAAAGGCTTGTAGAAGTTAAGAGTGTGGCAAGTGTTAAATAGGGAGGGGTCAACTTGCAAAATATGCTGGTGAAGCCAGCATGATCCTTGACAGCCGACCAAGATTGATTAATTGTCCAGGTGCTCACTTTGTACTCTACTTCCACACCACCTCTAAAAAATCATTAAAATGGGCATTGTAGGAGTCTAACAACTTGGCACTGCTTTGTATTATCAAATTGAAGACTAGCAAATGGAACAGGCCACATATGGTCCCGGGCACAATGGATGAAGCATTCATTTATATCTGAAAGCATGATTTAGAGCCATCATTGTTTCATCACTGGCTGAACTACAGAGTTAATATTGTTCAAGCACTGCCAAGAATGTGAACTGCTTTTTTTTCCCTAAAAAGTAGTACATTTGATTGTATGGAATTTTTCTGAGGTTTCTTTCAGTGTAACAAAGGGTCAGCCTCCCAATTACAATTTTAATAAATTAATATTAGAGGCTAAGTGAACCAGCCACAGGACTTTGTAATATCATTTTGTTCCAGAACATCTGGTAAGTAGTTTCCAGTTTGTCTTTAGAAATTCTTTCTGTCATATTTTACTTCTGTCATGCCTGGACACATTCTAATAGCCCAATGTCTTGGCAGTCATCATGATAGTTTTTTCCAATAAGCTACTGGTATTTGTCTGCCCTTAATGACCTGCAAACAAGAAACATCTGTAACTGATCAGTTGCTGTACAAACATTATCTGACTGCTAATTTGTTCCAAAAAGCAATGCATTCTGGCTTGAAAACTAGCATCAAACTGTCTCCTGACAACAGAGGTTGGACTTTTAAATGGAGAGATGCTGAATGGCCTGCATTTTCTAAACAACAAGCTCCGATTCTTTGACATTATTTTTTGCACTGCAGCAGTCCTAAGTAACCAGAGGTACTTTCAGTGTACGATGGTTCAAATTACAGAAGCACTAATATTAGCAACCATTTCTGAATATAAGGCTCCAGGTGCTGTATGTACTTAGCCTAAGTATGAATGCATTCAGCATAAATACAGTTGAGCTGCTACACAATGTGTACCAGGTAGTTGTATGCACCCAACTCTCCTCCACTTTTACGATTAACCCAAGTAAAACAGGTACTTCTTCAAAAGCAAGGTTGAAACCTTAGCTGAAATAAATATAAAGTTTGTAGTTCGTAGCAGATGCAAGTGTTAAAATATTTAATATGGCTTCCATCTTCATTAACAATTTTAATTCTATTTTTAATTTTACTGAATAAAGAAAAAGCATAATAAACACACACATATGATACATATATATATATATATATATATATATATATATGTGTGTGTGTGTGTGTGTGTGTGTGTGTGTGTGTGTGTGTGTGTGTGTATATATATATATATATATATATATATATATATACACACACACACACACACACACATATATATATAGTTTTGTGTGTGTGTGTGTGTCTGTGTATGTATATATATATATATATATATATATATATATATATATATATATATATATGTGTGTGTGTGTGTGTGTGTGTGTAATTACTTGATATAGATTTCAAATTATTCTTCATCTGCATGTATCATTTAACTCGGTTTGGAATTATCTTGCAACCAATATCACTAACCTCCCCCTTAGTTTATTATGAGACTCCCTCAACCCCAATTCAGGCTCTGAAGAGGTTTCCTCAGGTTCTGAAGACTGCATTTCTGTGGTAGTACTAGTGGACTTGGAACGGTAGTCTGAATGGACCTCATGACTATGCCAAACACTGTGGATGGTGCAGCAAGACTGTCTACACACCTTGGCATTGCTTAGCCTTAAGCATTCAATCTTCTTCACTCATGGGTCTGCACTATCTTCCTTGAACTGGCCATTCATTTGCATTCTAAGCTGCTTTTGGTCACTCCTCATTCTTTGGTTGTAAGGCAGATCTGATTTCCCCTTTGGAGTTATTCTCTGGTTCTCATGTATCTCCACAAATACTGAACAGTATGTAGCCCATCCATTCTGTCGTCTTACTATATTCATCTTGTATCTCTTCAAGGCTCAGGTGCTTAGACACTGGTTCCAGGCCACAAAGTTGATAAACATGTCTTAACTGGTGTGCATGTCTTCTACATGTACACTGCCCCATGTTGGCACTGTACGTCCATAACCAATTTCTTGAAAGAAATTGGCTCAAATGTGACTTTGCTGTTCTAAATTCTCTGGTCAGTACCTCCTAACAAACAACAAACTTCTCCCAGGGTGTCTGTTATGTATACATTAATCCTGAATGCCACGTAATCATTTACACACATCCAGCTGAAACAAATCTAGTTTAGAAGGTAGGTAAGTTTCTATTTAAAAACAGTATTCCTGGTATGACACTGGTGGATGTTATGATAAAGCAAAAATATATATATTTATTTTGTTTCCTGGAATTACCATTGGGGCTCATGATTTTACAGCCTTTCAACTTGTAGTTAGCTAATAAGGCAACTATCTGAAATGTATGCTTCATTTTCATGCATAAATATCTTAAGGTCCTCTAACATGGACTGTAGCCCACTGTTACTGCCAATTTGTTTCCTAATCCATTTATTGTAAATTTTGCAACTGATATAGTCCTTTCAGGTGTTGATGATGCCATACAGATCACTCACATCATTTTGCGTGGGCATACACTGCAAACAAGAATACTGAGCCCACAAAAAGGCCTGCAGTCTCAATATGATTACTGTACCATACTGCAGACAACCATTCCCAAGGGTATATGGGAGCAAGTGGAGGCAGTTTTCTTAATCTTTGATACCCAGTGCAGCAGCTGGTGACGGCTTCTGTTTCATTACACATATTAGGCCAAACTTAGAATAGCAAGCACAGGATTTTTATTTTCATTATTCCCAAGAGCCCCTCATGTATTGTTTCCAACACTCTGGAATGCAGCTTGGATGGATTAGCTGATCTGGAGCCAAATAACCACATATTTAATATACAGCTAGTACCATTGTAGAAAAAAAAACAGGTTATAGCCACTTGTCATGCTTCTACACCCAGCCGATACTCTTTTTAGAGTAATAGTCTAGGTCATTTCTTGTTTCTTGCTGTACACAACTGCAAAACAGCCCTTGTGTAATTCTTCCAATGGTATCTCATACTGGCACTTCAAGCTTTTTATGTGGTAGCAATGGCAGTGAGTTTTGTGATTATCTGTACCTACATCTCTGGTATGAGGATACCTCTGATTCTTGCCAGTGGATACTTAACAATCCTAAGCATAGATTTAATAGCAACCCTAGAATGTTACCACAGATGAACATCTCCAGACTTTCCTCTTAAAAACTGCCTCTAGTGGTAAAGCCCATTGAGCCCATTTCACTTTGAAAGTACCCAAGCATTTTCAGTTTTTGTTTTTCACATCTTTAAGTGTCCCCATTTACTTGCCGATTGGTCAGAAGAACTTACTTGCCATTTCTGTCCAGCTTGTTACTATCCATAGGTGCATCTGCAGTTTACTAATGACGTACCTGTTTAATTCAATCTTTTTCATGCAGTACATGCTAAACAATCCTATTCCTTTTGTATTATATTCATGTATCTTTGATGTCTATATGTTGCCATCATGTGTGACAAGCTTGGCTATTTTGTCTCTTGGAGACATTTTGTCACATTTATAATATTATATCTGAGACTTCTACTATTACATTTACAAGTAACAATCTGTAGTTTTTGTAGAAATTATTGATTACATGGCTATGTCCACATCCATCTTAAGTCTCACCCTTGCCATTTCAGAGTAATCCAATTCACTTCTCTGACTGCTTGAGTCTTGATACAAAAGATAGACACATCATGCATGTCATCATGTCCATTTCCTGTGCTCACCTTCATTTTTGTCTGATCCTTCTCCACATCTTGCTTTTCTTATTTTATACACACACACACACACACACACACACACACACACACACACATATATATATATATATATATATATATATATATATGTATATATATATATATAAACACACACACAGACACACACAAACACACATATATATATATACACACACACACACACACACACACACACACACACACACACACACACACATATATATGCGCACGTGTGTGTATGTCTATATATATATATATATATATATATATATATAGTGTAATTCACATTTGCTATCTTATACTCTTCAGTTGTCATTTATTTTCTTCATTTTACTCTTTCAGTTACATTACCCACTCAACATAACCCTTCTTATTACATTTACTATACTTTTTGATTTTTGCATAAACCAGCACATATCAGCTTTTTGTGACCATCTGCCACATGTAAAAATGTACTTATTTCATAGCAGAATTGACAGACACTCATTTTAAACATACATTCAGGTATATTTCAAAAGTACTGCTAGCTGTTATTTCCATTTATGCTGCCACGTTCATTACTTGTTCAAGTGCAAACATTTGTTTAGAGAACATATTATTTTGTGTGTGTTTACATCAATACCACATCAAATTCTTTCTATTTATATATAAGCTCTACACTAAATTCACCAATCTCAGACAAAATACTTTACTGCCTTATTGGGGTTACTTGTTTGAAATTTACATTTTGTTATACTCATTAGAGGTTTCAGGATGAGATACTTTTGTAAATTTCTACAATTTCTTTGAATGTCTTGTCAGATGGTATTGCTGATGGAACAAAACTGCAGAACAGTCTGTATAAACTCTGGTGCCTATTACATTTACCAGGACTGGGTTTTCTTATTTTCTGGAATATAATTCACTAAATAATTTGCTCCATTCTTTCAATATGCACTTTTCAAATCCCTGAAGTAGCCTCATAATTATTACTATGTCCCACCCACATACTCATCCACTGTAAAACTCAGTATATGTTTATCCATTTAACTATTAATATTGTCACACTCAGACTAGTTTTAGCATACTCATTTGTGGGCTATTTTTGAAATAATTATAATTTTGTATCAACACACACTATTTTCTTATGTCTGGGCTCACTCTGAAATGCTTCTTGTCCTGTTTTACTTTTTACTTGTTTAATTGACCCTGAAAGGTCTATATCAGTTTGTTGCAATGCAATTGCAGTGAACACCAGATCGTCGACCTTCATTCAGTGAAAATCGTTTCACTGATTCGCTGAATTTACTAAGGGCAAGTAAATACTTACCCTACAGCACAACATTGTCCTTTTTTCCTCTGTAGTGTAATCTTGGAATTGGTATATATAATTAGGGGGTCACAGCCCCCCCTTCAGGGATGTGAGGGTGAAGACCCGCACTTGGGTGTGTTCGATTTGCATAGCTGTCGGTCCATTGTGCTGTAGAGCAAGTACTTACTTGCCCTCGGTAAATTCAGCAATTGCTGAATGAGGGTCAAAGATCTGGTGTTCGCTTCAATTTCACTGCAACAAAATAATATAGACCCACCCTGAAAATTTAAATGCCACTACAAAACCTTGCATTCACTTAAAATGCATGCACCAACTCCATCTGCATTTACACAATGGTAAAGACTTTTTTGTCCTCAAAATACTAACTGAACTTTCACTTAAGCTACCATAGAAAAATACTCCCATACTAAGTCATATTGACTACTATATGAAACTTGGTTTGGTTTGCTTGCATCATATAATGCTCCAGAAATTAACTTGCTTATTTATTTCAGCATTTGATTATTAAATTGTCCACTTTTAATTTAACTTGGTTGTTTATACTGCTACAAAGTAATTAACATTGTGCTTTTCCTGTTTAAGATTACTGCATATAAGTTTTACTTTCTTTTAATTAATAATTCCATTAATAGTTAAAAAGCAAAACAGTATTTTGAGATACATATAAATTCATTATGGACTAATTACTGCAGTACTTTGACTTTTAACACATTTTTTATTGTAGTTCACTA
This sequence comes from Protopterus annectens, assembly GCF_019279795.1. Lineage (NCBI taxonomy): Eukaryota > Metazoa > Chordata > Ceratodontiformes > Protopteridae > Protopterus > Protopterus annectens. Next base: position 1,474,628,243 of record NC_056739.1, read on the forward strand.
ATTATGGCCTGTTTTAGGAAATCTTCATTAACCTCTGATAAATAAGTTTGCTCAACATGTTTGCTATATATAATTCCTTGTCTGCCCTGTGTTACATTTTTATAGTCCTGCAGATTAACTTACACCCTCTGTAATTTGTATAGTGCCTTATACAAAAATTTTCTGAATAGTTTTTTTGCGGGAGTTGTTCTCTCTCTACCTTGTATTGTTTTGTCAAAAGATTATTTGTGGAACTTTTATATGCAAGCATGATTACATCCATTCATCCATCCTCAACCCCTTTTCCCATTTTTGCACGTGAGGTCAGGGTGTCACTTCAACAGTGGCAATCATCTCGAGCCAAGGTTTACACCATTGGATGGCTAGCCCTGTCACAGTAGTTCCCCCATACCACTCACTTGTGTACACACTCACTCCTAGGGCCAATTAGAGTGTACAATCCACCTGCTGCATGTCTTTTGAGTGTGGGAGGAAGCCAGAGCACCGGGAGGAAACCCACACAACCAAAGGGAGGACATGCAGAGTCTGCACATAAGGCACCCTTGCCAAGAATCGAACTGGAGAACCACTGCACCACCACTGCTGCACCAGGGACATGATTGCTAAAATGTTTTTATTTTGAAGCATATCTCTTTTTTGCAGCTATAAATGCTATTATCCTATAAGCATCTGCTCTACTTTTTGTAATTATGTTATAAATAAAATTGTTTTCTTTATCCATTAAAAGTTACAACTAAGTCTATTGTGCCTTGTTTTAATTGTCAATTTTGTATTTATATCAGTAGGAATAGCAATTTTATTCACCCAGTTATAGAGGTTTTTTTTAAATGTTTTGCTACCTGTAGGACTATGCATTTAATGTATTTAGCAACTTGTGAGTTATGTAGTTGTTTTTATGTAAGTAAACTGAATCAGATGTTAATATGTAGACAAGTTACTGCAAATACTCTGACAAAAGATGTGATGGTGTGACGTATCCACACAGTCTACTTGGTTTTTGTTATGCTTCGAGCCACATACCACTGTGTATATTTGATTATCTATCTCATTATATGCTGCTAATTTTGTAACAATACAATATACTTAAGAGCAGGCCTTGCTCACTGATTACTGGTATAACTGAACTTTTGTTGACCTGTATCAGCCTAAAAGATGTTTACCAGAATATGGGGGATTCCAATGAGGAACTATATCACAAGTTTGTGAGCTAACTGTTCTTTGGAAAAGGGAAGTAAGGCATAAGACCAGACATTACGAGACTTGTTTACAACTTAGGAAATTATCTGTAATTTTCTAAAATATTCCATCAACTCATGATAAGCTTGTGATCTATATACCATTAGTTGAACCTATTGACCCTATTGTTTGTTCAAGACTATAAAAAGCTCAAAGGCTAAAATGGAAATCATCATCATCCGGATTTGATCACAGTACCAGCCTGAACTGAGCATAGAGCCATTTTGCCAGTGTCGGCCTTACCTTGACTGAACAGATAGCTGCACTGGATAGGATTGAAGTCTCCCTATCAGTGGCAAAGATGATTTTGTTTATGCATATGCTTGTAAGTACATGATTTATTAGTTTTTTTTCTGTTTATTTAGTAAGTTTCTGTTTAATAAATTGTTAAGTTTGAGCCTTGGTGTCTTGTGTCATTTCTAATTCTGTATTAACCTCAGACTTTAAAGTAACAGACTAGTTCATTTGGCGCAGCAAGCAGGGTCTGAGGTTTGCAGTGGAAATGTCACAACAACAACCAATGTTTTTTCCTTTAAAACATATAGGCATAGGCAAGAAGGATGTTGTGTCAGGTACCCCAAATAAGTTGGGCATTGGTACTATGATGCCAGCATTGTTTGGGAAATGGGATCCTCTTGCTAAGGTATTAAATCAAGTTTCACCCCCTCCTTCCCCAAAACCTTTGCAAGAAAGACCTAAGGCAGACCCCGATAGTCTAGCTAAAGCTTTATCGGAACTAAAATTGAATGATAAGGGGGAAAAGGTGAAAGAAGGGGTGAGAGCAGCCAGATGGCTGTTCTTTGAGGCAATTCAGGAATTAGATAGAGATGTAGAGAAACTAAAAGAAAAAGTCCTAGCATTAAAAGAGCAATGTAAAGAACACATGCATATACACAGATTGGATAAAGATGCCTTGGAGAAGGCAGATATGACACTTGCTAAAGTAGGAGAGGAAGCTGAACACTGGAAATCTAATTCAGTGACTCTAGCTACTCAAATAATTCAACAGTGTAGACAACGAAATGGGAGAAAGCTACGCCATCTGCCCTCAAGGCCCCGGGTTCGTGCTTTGCTGTGTAAGGCAGAGTTTGACCCCGAGAAGTGGGAAGGTGATCTCCCCTTAACTGATGAGGGTGCTAGTGATTTTGAAATAGTAAATTCCCCATCAGTGGAGGCACGTCCAGTTATTGAGAGAAAGGGACAGTACACTGGGGGAGTGGTGCCACAACAATGGGTTGAGGTGCAGAGTTATACCCAAGCTGAATTATTAAATGTAATCCAAATCTATAAGCAAAAGCCAGGGGAAACTGTTTTAGCATGGTTTCATCAGGTTTGGGACACAGGGGGAGAAGCAGTGTCTCTAAATGCTGAAGAGATGCACCAATGTGCATGTTTGGTGTTCCACCCACATTTAAAGCAAATAGTAAACAATGTGAACCATGATGATCCCCAGGTGAATACACTGGTGGTGTGGTTGTCCTCGGCTTTCTGAGCTACTTGGCCTGATGCTACAGCATTAGCTGATTAACATAAGCCTTGGAAAACAATAGCAGAGGCAATACAACAGTTAAGAGAAATTGCTATGTTGGCTACCATTTATTCATTGGAATTAAGGAATGGGGCATTAATGCTTCTGAAAGGACCAGATGCACAAATAATGACTAGCAATATGGAAAGTAAATTGATCAAAAATGCACCACAGTGGTGGAAAGGGCAGCTGATGGCTGCCCTGGCAGGCTGTGTAGGTCAGCAGATATGGGATGTAATAGCCACTCTAAATCAAATGGCAGAACTAGTGGAAGAAAAAGAACAGAGAAGAGCTAGAAAAGCAAATGCAGAGAAGCCAAAAGATAAATCTGGTAAAAAAGTCACAAGAGAGCAAATGTTTCTGGATCTATTAAGGTGGGGGGTAGAAGTTGCAGAAATAGATAGGATAGCTACTGAGAAATTATATAAAAAATGAAAGCAAAAACAAAAAGAGAAAGGCTCGAGCTCTGCAGGCAAAAAGAAAATCCCTACAAAAAGTCCAACCAGAAGTACCACTGAAGGGAAGGTAGGGTGGAATCAGTTATAGCCTGACATCCCTACTGATGAGGAGATAGTACAGTGGCAAAAGGGAGAATTCAGTGATGAGAGAGATTGGGGAGAAAAGGAATGGAAAACCCCGGTTGAAAAAACAGATACAAATTGACTAGTAGGCAGGTCCTCAGTAGCTAGGGGTACAGTAAGAGCAATTACACCTGGGCCGACACCCTTACGTACCTCTTACCATTTTTTGGAGGGGAGGGCCACAACATGTAATGGCTCTGGTAGACACAAGATCAGAAATAACCATTTTTGCAGGCAACCCCCATAAATTTTGTGGACAATATGTAGAGATCGATGGTTATGGGGGTGCAAAAACACTAGGTACCAGAACCAAGGTTAAAATAGCTTTTGAGGATGGTATTCCTATTTTCATTGAAGCAGTAATAGCTCCAGTACCTGAACACATTTTAGGAATAGATGTGTTAAAGGGTAGAACTTTAGAAACCACTGTAGGGCCATTTAGGTTTGGAGTGCGGCATTGTTCAGTCAACGCAGTCAAGGCTGTAGTCCGAGGCAATGCTGAGTGGAAACCACTTTATATTCCCACACCTAAAACAATAGTAAACATCAAGCAGTATCATATCCCAGGTGGGCACGCCGAGATCACTAAACGATCCGAGAACTGCTTTGGGTTGGCATACTCGAGCCAACGGTGAGTCCATTCAACAGTCCAGTGTGGCCAGTAAAGAAACCTGATGGATCATGGTGGATGACTGTAGATTATCGAGGTCTGAACAAGGTGGCAGCTGTTCTAGACATTGTTACTATCATGGAAAGATTGTCTTCATCAGCTGGGCCATATCACACAGTTTTGGACTTAGCAAATGCTTTCTTCTCCATTCCAATAGCAGAAGAAAGCAGAGCCCAATTCGCTTTTACTTGGGAGGGGAGGCAGTACACCTTCCAAGTGTTACCACAAGGATATCTGCACAACCCTACCCTGTGTCATGGACTGCTGGCTAGAGATCTAGCCAAGTTACAACTGGACAAAGTGACTGTCTTTCATTATATTGATGACATAATGATTACCGGAGAGAAGTCTGATGTAGATATTGCATTAAAAACTGTAATCCAGCACCTTCAGAACAGGGGGTGGGCTATAAATTAAAACACAACAAGGGACATCACTAAAATTCCTTGGTATGATTTGGAATGGAGCAAAAATAGAAACTCCTGCAGCGGCACTAGATTGTATACAGAAAATTGCAGTCCCAAAAATGAAACAGCAAACACAGGCCTTCTTGGGAGCAATGGGCTTTTGGAGGGTATTTGTACCTCACCTTGGACTAATTTTGCAGCCCAATCACTATGTAATGAGGAAAAAGTGTGACTTTCAATGGGGTCCCAAGCAGCAAATGGCTTTTGAAGAAGCAAAAAAGGCCCTACAGCAGAGTGTGGGGCTGGCCCAATTGATCCACAGCAATCCTTTATCCTGGAAGTAACTGTTGCCAATAATGTTATGTCTTGGGGACTGTGGCAGAAGGATGACACTGAGAAAAAGAGACCATTGGTATTTTGGTCCAAATCCCTAACTGGAGCGCAGGTGAGATATAGCCCCCTTGAGCAACATGTGCTGGCAGTGTACACAGCATTAATTCATGTGGAAGAAATAACTAAACAACAAACAGTGACAGTTAAGATAGACTACCCAATCCAGGGGTGGTTACGAAATAATAATTTAATGAAAACTCTAATAGCACAGTCTGCAACTGCACAAAAATGGAAATGGTATTTAAAAGAAATGGCCAATATCATACCTGGAGTATCTCAAGTACAACAACAGTTGGCTGAACTGGTAATTTTGGATAATACTGATGCGACAGAACAACAGCGACAGGCGCTTCTGAAGTCACCAATCACTGTAGCATCATCATTTAATAATTTAGATGCAGAAAAACAAAAACATGCATAGTTTACTGATGGTTCTGCTAAAATTGGATCAAATGGCAGGACCTGGACTGCGGTGGCTTATTGCCCATGAACAAAAACTGTGTTATTTGACAAAGGTACTGCCAGTTCAAATAATCAGGCAAAATTATGAGCTGTTGCCCTGGTCATCGATAGTTTATCACCTGGAGATAAAGTGTACATCTATACTGACAGCTGGGCAGTTTTTAAAGGCCTGACAACATGGTTACCTGCCTGGCAACAACAGAATTGAAAGATCCATGGCAGACCTCTGTGGGGAGGCTCAGAAGATTGGCAACGGATTTGGGAAAAAGCTCAACAATGCAAAATCAGTGTTGAATATGTAGATGCCCATGCATCACTTGTGACAAATGAAAGGAGACATAACCAGCAGGTAGACAAGATGGCTGCGGTACGTGTTTCCAAAGAGAAGATCGAAAGTGCTAGTATGGCAAGATGAGCCCATGATCGGAGTGGGCACTTGGGAATAGATGCAACAATAGAATGGGCATGAAGGCATGGTATGCAGTTAAATAAGGAAATAACTACAGATGTTATAAAGCAGTGTGAAATCTGCCAAAAAAATAAACGAAAGCAACTGCAGGCAGAAGCATGTGGACACATTCACCGAGGCAGTCGTTCAGCACAAATCTGGCAGATAGACTTTATTAGTCCTTTACCATTGGATCAAAATCAGCAATATTGCCTAACAATGGTGGACACATTCAGGATTAGTAATGGTGTCTCCATGCAAAAAGGCAAACCAACAAGCAGTGATAAAGACTAAATAAATTATGTGTGACATATGAGATTCCCAGTGAAATCCAAAGTGACCATGGCAGTCACTTTACCAGAGCAGAAGTTCAAGAATGGGTGAAGGAAAATGGAGTTTGATGGGTGCTGCATATCCCACATCATCCTCAAGCTGCTGGTTTGATTGAAAGGTATAATGGGCTCCTTAAAAAACAAATCTGAAAGAATACAAGTGATGGAATGTTACGAGGCTGGGCAAAGGTATTAGAATTAGCTGTGAACCAGCTGAATAATAGGCCTCAAAAGCATCAAGGAACCCCTTTGCAAATGCATATGAATGACAGTCGGTCCAACTGTTGTATTTTGAAATTAGAAAAGCTGAACCCAAATGCCATATGCCCTCTTTTGACAAATGCTGATCAAACTCGTTTCTGGCTATGCGCATTGACTGAACAAAGACTGCCAGCACAAAATATAGTGTTAGTTGAGACGGGTTGGAGACTCTATCTCCCAGAAAATTGGCACTGGGGGCAAAAAGGACTATTAGGGGAACATTGGGAGGTTTTTACATTATGGGAGCCAGAACAGAAAGTGATAGTAAAGGCTATCAATTTAGATAACAAGACACAAATGATTCAAAAAGGACAACCTTTAGTAGAAATTTGTATGCATCAAGATGCTGTTATATTGCTACAAGACTGTGATACTAAACCTAGCAAATGGCTGGGAATGAGAGTTATAGTGACCACACCCAATCAGCCAAATGAACATGGGACTGTGATTTGTGATGGACCTGGTGATACTGTTTTAGTATTACTTGATTCTGCTAAACAACCATTGTACTTTCCTCTCCATAGATTATTGCCACTGTTTGGAAAGGTGCCAACCTTTTCTGACGACAGTACTTAGATGGGCCATATGACTGTCTTAATCCTATCCCTCTATTTGATGAGGAAGATGTTGCAAATCTAACGGAAATTGGGGGATGATCTATATGCTGTGACACCAAAACCTGCCCTAACTTGGAGCATCACGCAGACGGAGAACATCACAGCTGTATGTAGACTAAACTGTGATAGACATCCTAAAAAGTGTGCTTCCAACCATTTTGGAGGTTTATACCAAAAGCTAAATGAGTCGGGATTTCCACTGGCCAAGTCTCCATTAGATTTCTCTTGCATAGCTGAATTTCAAAGGGAAAATGACACCGCGGAAACCCTATCTCCAAGTTTGGAGATATATGCCATGGACAATAGTTCAACTAAATTTGATGGTTTGGGACATGATGTAAGGTATACAAGAGGATGTAAAATTGTAAGTAGTGCTAGAGTTATACAACATATTAAAATGATAATTAACATGACAGCAGTTGATATTACTACCAGGTACCCACATTGTAAAATTGTACAATTATGGCTAGTTAATTCCTTGCATATCAAATATAGACATTACAAATATAAAAAGAATAAACATGATGTTACAGGAACTGGATTCTTAAACAGTGTAGATATAGATAATATGGCCTTTAAGCTACTAGCAGATCATGATCCCAAACTGGGACAAAAAACAGTAGACAGTATTTTAGCTCAAACTGTCATGTGGATGTGGATTAAACATGCCAATACATATACAGAACAGATTTTAAATAACCTCACAACAGAAGTAAATCAAACGTTTTGTATTCTATCTCAAGTGGCTGTTAATCAACAGTAGGAACTGCAACTATATCATTGGTTAAAGCCAATAGACTTTGCATGTGAAAATAAGTCTTGTATACTGATTTTTGACTATCTTGTTAGTAAAAAAGGAACAAAGCAGGTCTGTCCATTTGTTACATTTGAAAATAATTGGTGGGTACCTCAAATTGAGTCTACTTTGATTAATTATAATGATGTACTCATTAATTTGACAGGTTGTGAAACCTGGCCCCAGGGGTGGGTATGCATGATGGTTAAAAAGAAGCCTCACCCATGCTTACATAACGGAACTGGGGAATGCACCTAAATGATACACAGTTTGTGTGATATCCTCCTGTAAATTAGCCTGGAGTGATGGAATAATCACAAATGGTGGAGCATACTGTAAAAGTAATATCCATGCAATTATTGATTTTTGTACTGGAGAACTTATTAGATTGACTAGATGGATGGACATCACATTTAATGCTAGCATAGAACCATTACACACTTTTAGATGGCCATCTCTAGTCCACCCGGACTTTCAACAAATTAAGCAGGAAGGACAAATAGTATTGCAACTATTAAATAAAACACTAAATGATGCGCATCAAACAGTGATTAAAATAATTAATGATAAAGGTACCATTGTAAAAATTTCAAATGAAATACAGGATATAACTGTTTCGCACCAGTATGATATTTATATGTGGTCATCTAAAGCTTCAGTGTGGTTTAATTTGTTGTTGCATCCCCAATAGTTTCAGTGTTATTTTGCTTAATATCATGCTGCATTTACTGTAAAGTAATGAGAAGATACAAATTAATGTTGTCAGTTTTAATTTTGTTATGCCTCGAGCCACATACCACTGTGTATGTTTGATTATCTACCTCATTATATGCTGCTAACATTGTAACAATACAATATGCTTAAGAGCAGGCCTTGCTCACAGATTACTGGTATAACTGAACTTTTGTTGACCTGTATCAGCCGAAAAGATGTTTACCAGAATATGGGGGATTCCAATGAGGAACTATATCACAAGTTTGTGAGCTAACTGTTCAGACCAGACATTATGAGACTTGTTTACAACTTAGAAATGATCTGTAAAACATTCCATCAACTCATGATAAGCTTGTGATCTATATACCATTAGTTGAACCTATTGACCCTATTGTTTGTTCAAGACTATAAAAAGCTCAAAGGCTAAAATGGAAATCATCTTCATCCGGATTTGATCACAGTACCAGCCTGAACTGAGCATAGAGCCAGATAGGATTGAAGTCTGTGGCAAAGATGATTTTGTTTATTGTAAGTACATGATTTATTAGTTTTTTTTCTGTTTATTTAGTAAGTTTCTGTTTAATAAATTGTTAAGTTTGAGCCTTGGTGTCTTGTGTCATTTCTAATTCTGTATTAACTTCAGACTTTAAAGTAACGGACTAGTTCAGATTGACAACAGAAATGATCACAAATTTACATTTAGAGTTATCACCACTGACTATAAATGGATTAATTATTTCCAAGCACATAAATATTCAGTTAGTATTAAACCAATTTTTCAAATGAGATCTTCAGATATATAAAATAACTACTAATTAAATTTTTTGTGTTTTGCTGTGTATTGTAGTCATGTGATTTTTATTTTAGCTGGTTATTTTTTAATGATTGTTACTTAGCACTGAGGAAGATATACTTCTCAAAAGCTTTGCTGTTAAATAAATTATTTACTTATCTTAAGAGCAGAGGATGTTTTCTCCTTGTTTTTTTGCTTTACTTTAGTTTATTTTGATGATATTCTCCTCAGCTGACAGATTCCTTATTTTGATTGTTTCTTATTGGATTTCTGCAGTATGCTTTTGAGTATGGAGAGTTGATGAGTCATGGAACACAGAAATCTAAGATTCATAATACCAGACTAATGTAGTTGTTTAAAATAAATGATATTCCTTTCTTACAACAACTTAATTTTATGACTGATTTACCATATGTGAGTGTCTCTAATAGCAACAGACAGAATGAGATGAAACTGTTAAAGAAAAAAACTGCAATTTTATAAGTGACTTCAATGCCAGCAATGAGTTTTGAGTCATATTTAACTATTGGCGCAGTCCCAAGAGAGCTGTAAGTTTTACAAATGCCTACTGTTAAAGAACTTAACTAAAAGTCGAGTTGTGATTATATGCTCCTCATGAAGGACTTTTTCTTGGACACTGAAAACAGATTGGACCTAAAAGAGATTCAAGATCTTCAAGGGAAGATGTCAGCACCTGAGGAGCAGGACTTGACTCAGGAACAAACTGAAAGGCTCCTATAATTTCAGCAAATAAAGGATTTTATGTGATAATTCAACCTTTTGAATTTGTTCCTTAACCTAATTTGCTGCCAGTGGAGTCCGTGAACTGTCTTTGCTTCTGTTCTGTGTTTACAGTGGTAACTAAGTTGGATTTTCTGTTTGTAGTACTGGAGATTAATTCTGTTTCACTGTTATTCTTAATGAGGTGGGTATACAGGCTGTGAGAGAACACCTATGCTATTTTACTATTAAATTTAAAAGAGACATTGAACCTATTTGCATTTTATTAGACTTGGTTCTTAATAATATTTTTTATTTGAAAATTAATTTTATTATCAAGTTAAAAGAATAACAATGGGGGCTCCAGTTGCTAACAGTTATGTGAACATTTCTTTATCATGCTGAGAATATACGTTTATTTTTAAGGAAATGCATCACATTGTGCTAACATTCTTTTTTAGAAGCATTTTGTGGATTTTTTTAAAAATATGGGATAATAATGAAACTAGCTTGAATGATTTTATCTCTTTTTTACATACTATGACAGTTTTTTAAAGTTTAAGATTAGAGTCTCTATGAGTTCTATAAATTATTTAGATTTAAATATTTATACTGAAAATGGTAAATTAGGAATTAAAATTTATAAAAAAATGTACAAGTATGTAAATATTTTCATTATAATACTATGCTTCCTAGATATACCTATAATGGTATATCTAATAGTCAATATTTAAGAGCAAGTAGACTAAACACTAAGGATATTGATTTTAAGGAAGAAATCGATAATATGTCTAGGCAGTTAGGATGTAGAAGTTAGAATGAAAAATTATTAGAAATAAATAAATTGAAAGTTATTGATGAGCATAAGGGTTCTGTAAAGCCTTATTTTTTATGTGATGAAAAGGAGCCACCATAACTGAGAATATATATGACTAAATTTAATAGACATGTCAGGTTTGTTAAGAATATTATTGGAAAAAAAATGGTCTATCCTCACTTCTGCTCCTATTATTCAAAATACAGTTGGTAACCATCTGAGGTTTTTTTTGTACAAGAGAAAAATGAATCTCAAGCAAAAGTTATGTAATAAAGAAAATTGTTTTACTTATCTATTGAAAGTTACAACTAAGTTGACTGCACCTTGTTGTAATTGTCAATTTTGTATTTACATTAGTGGGAATAGCAATTTTATTCATCCCATTATAAACAGAGTTTTTTTTTTGCTCTCTGTACGACTATGACTTTAGTGTATTTAGCAAATGGTGCATTATTTATTTATTTTTTTATGTAGGCAAAACAAATCAGATGTTAAAATAACCCATGTGTTTCTGACATACATAGAGAAGTTTCTACAAATGCTCTTGCTCTGGTAAAACGTGATGTACAGTGCAAATAATCAAAATTTACACTAACATTAACATTGTATGATCAAATAGTAGAAGGGGAGATATATCTGAAAACAGAATGTGCTGAATATAAATGCATTAATTATTTTTAAATATATAAATATCCAGGTCATAATAATACAGTTAGTATTAAACCAGTTTTACAAATGAGATCTTTAAATTCCTAAAATTAACTATTAATTTAACTTTTTTGTGTTTTGCTGCATTTCAATTGGTATAATATAGTCATGTGTTTTTTTTTTTATTTAAACCAGTTGCTTTTAATGATTGTTACTTAGCACTAAGGAAGAGATTGCTTCTCAAAAGCTTTGCTGTTAAATAAATTATTTATTTTATCTTAAGCATAGAGGATTCTTTTCCCCTTGTTTTTGCTTTACTTTCTGTCAGATCACAGCTTATATAACAAGGGTATAGCCAGGATGTTACAGTTTGTACCCTTGAGGTCTACAATCCTGCCTCCTCATCATCCTTGCTTCTCTGCTGCTGCTGCCTGTGGACATCCATGTTATTCCATCCCCATCCCCTTGACCCCAGATGAAATATTTCCAAACACAAATATATAGTTGTTATATACAAATGCAGTTATTATGTGGTTGTACACTGGCTAGCAACATTGTACAGTCATGCAGCTTCACATTTAGCATTTTATAACACTTCTCCATTTGTATTAGTTACATCCACTCCCAGCTTTTAGCAACAGTACTACACTGACAATTCTGAGTACTTCAGTCAGGCAACAAGTACCATATATAGCCAAACTCAGAGCTGGCATTTAGTAACAGTTACACTGTGACAAGCCATTATATTACATCAAGGAAGCCAGCCCCACAGAGGTCATACCCAAGATCAGATACAGCATAGCTCACCTGCACTTTTCAACTTCTCCTTTGAATGATATGGTGAGTTGTTTAGTGCTCTGGTTTTGGTTTACTTTACAAAGTTAAAAAAATAAAGCCATTCATGGCAAGCAGCCCCCTTCCAGCATAATATCAAATACTAAGAAATCATTCAGGACAGGTAGCCCCTTTCCAGTTTAAACTGAAATACAAGTCAAGCCATTCAGTATAAACTACCCCCTTCTAATCTAACTTGAAATACAAACGAACCTGTTCACACCAAGTAGCCCAGATGGTGCTGTGGAAAGTTTCTTCCTTAGTTTCTTGTGTTAAACATGGCTGGAGGGTAAACCTTAGGTCAGGTGCATGTCATCTGTAATGGCAGTTACTCTGAGCACTGAGACAGTGTCTGCATACTCCCTACACAATGCGATAGTACGGTGGCTATCAAAGAACAGGACAAGTTTAATACCACAAACCATGTGGTAATAGAATGGATTCTGAGGTTTGTGAAGCAAACAAAATGCCAAGAAAGTGATGATGACATTGATACACAAAAAAACAATTAACAAAAAATCATCACTGCCAATTCCCACATTTTTATTATATTTTTACTAATGCAAGTGGTGCGTATGGACATGGGCACCTGGTGTACCATTGATCAAGGGCTAATAAAACAAAAATTTAGTCTCTTTTCAGACATATACCGTTGTTTATTGCCCAAGGTGATATGCACTTTCTCAAGATGGTCTTTCCTTCCCACACTGATAGCACATCTAGGGTCTTTACTCTCAAATACAGACTTAAGATGTTGTTCCCACCCTTATTTAAAAATAGGGCTGGAGGCAAAGCTAAAACCAGCCTGAATACGTATCCTTTTTAGTTATTCACATTTTGGCAACAAGTGGTGTTACCTGAACCCTAAACCCTTTAGTCCTATTTATACAGGGAATACATATGAATAAGCAACTTAAGTGAGTCGATCAGTGTCATAAAGTATGAAATAAGCAACTGGGAGTCAATACTAGGTTTCCAGTGTTGCAGCCCAACACCTTAACACTATGTACTTTGTATTCTCTATTTGTAGCTGCTGTCAGAACAGAGATGTTAGGTGGTTAGCTGTATCTCTTGCATGTTAATAGAATACTAAATATTTGTACAATAAAAATGTAAGATAGATAGCTGTGCTGTGAGACAAGACCACAGGCACCCGTTTTTAATCACAACCTATTTTGCATATTTGCAACTTCTGTGTGACACTCTAAGTCTGAAGCATAACTTTGAGAAATTAGTTTTTTGTCATTATAGCGGATTATTTCTTTTACTGACACATCATGCCACACCATGTTATAAGAGTACATAATTCTCATGTACCTGTCATTGGAAGTATCTTGTGACACTAAGTAAATGTATTTTATCTTTACTTGACTGACCTACAGCATGTTATATCACCACTTATTAAACAATCAGGAGTGGGTGTGGGGTCCAAAATATTTCAGCCATCTCTAACATTGCATCCAGGTAATATACTGGTTCAAATTCTTAAGTAAAAGCACCTCATGCTCACATGCCCATATTTGTCATCATCTTATGACATTCGTGATGTATTATCAACTTGCCATGCTAGATAACCACTTATACAATTAGGAGATGCAAAATGTTTAAGCTACACATACATCCCTGTGTAAATCTTTTTAAGGAAAAAAATACATGTACACATCCTTCAGGCTAAGAATCGCAGAACCTGAATTTCAGTACCAGCAGAAATAAAATTGCAGGAAAGCATATAGTGGTCTAGTACATTAATTCACACAATAATAAAACAGGTTAGTATGCATTGATTTTTACTTATATCCCCCAGCTATATCATTATTTTGAATATGAAAACAAGGAATATACTGGGTGTTTAATGCCTCATCAGAAGAAAAATAACCAAAGCATCATACCTACGCTGAACTTTTATTTTTTTTCTTTTCACAAATAAACATGACGTGCTTAACTATAATAGCAAAGGCTTAACAGTGATGTTTTATACTTCCTCTTGTTAAGTTTAAAATATAATGTTGTTGACTAGTTTCCCTACCCCATCACACTCCAGGTGTCATGATCAAGACTCCAGTTAATAAAACTTAGTGCAAGCAAATTAGCAGCAAAGTAAGCTAAGATATTTATTGTTTTGGTGTGCTGCAAACTTTGTATTTAAGAAAGTACAATTAAGCCAAGTTCTGGCAGAACTTTAGTTAATGCAATTTTGTTGGATCAAAGTAGTATGATTGGTTTATCAAATTGTAATGAGTGGTACCAGGTCATCTGTCTCTAACATGTTCTAACAGTGATCTCAAAACCTAGAAACACTGCTTCCATCCGTCCAGACGATGTAACCTGGATGCCTAATAAATAGTACCCAATATGCCTTTGTGGAACCCCTCCTGAAATTGTTCAATTTAAGCATAGTCAAACAGTATGCCCCTGAAGTGCGTGGATCATTTGTTGTGTTGGCCATTCATAAGGGGGCCATAAAATAGAACACAGAAACTACAGACCACCCATCAGCCTAACTAGCCCAATTTGCAGAGCCATGGAATGCACTATATCTAGCTTCATAAATTATGTTATTAAAAACTCATACAACTAGACCTTCAGCATGGGTCATGTCTACTTAATTTAGTAATTTCCTTCAAAAAATCACAGTTGTGGTGGACACCAGTCATTCAGTCCATACTGCATACTATATCTGGATGTGTCAAAATCATTTGTCATTCAGTCCATACTGCACACTATATCTGGATATGTCCAAATCATTTGATACCACCCCCAGGCTGGTATTAAATTAAAAGACATAAATGTTGATCCTTACATGGTTAGGGGGACAGCAAACTGACTGAAATATGGAGCATGCATAGTCAAAGTGACAGAAGCCACCTCAAAAAGCATGGAAGTACCTAATGGTATAGCTCAGGCCACATTACTGGGACCTTTCCATTTTGGTATATATTTCTCCATCCTCCATGCCATAAACCCTTAGCTATGGCTGACTGTTTGCCAATGACTTTAAACTAGGTTATTGTCAGGTTACATCCTAATACAAAATCACTACAATAACTAATTGTCACAAATAATAGTACAGAGAAAAAGAGCTAAAACTAAGTGCAAAAAAAGTACAACCGCATCATCACATTTGGCACTGCACTCCCATTTCCAACCTACAGTGCAGGCAGTACAGCACTCAAGACTGTTACAGTAATAAGGATCTTGATACCTGGATTGACAGCTCTACAGATCTACTAAAACCCAATACCATGGGAAACTGAGTTGATAAACAGACCACCCTGGTGGTCTACCACCGTACATAAACTATACAACAAAGTGAAAAAGTTTCCTTAAATTAACTAGTAGATCCAAAAACCTTGCTCTCAAGGATAATATCAAAAGCATTACAAAAAATGAACAGTATCAAGTCCACTAAAGTAGCCCATAAACACACGTGGACCTATGAAGACAAAAATAATTAAAGTCCTTCTTTAGGTCCATTAGAAAACTAAAAAAGAAGCCCTAATTTGTCCTGAACTGATTCGTAATGATGCCTCCTATTCTGACCCAGTAGACAGTGCCAAAGTCCTTTCAAACAAAGTGCCAACTTCCACCATGAGAATTTTGTTCAAAGCCTCAAAATATCTGAATGACTTGCTCCCCAAATTCTCTGCAATGGTCCTTTACTGAAAGTGTTAACCATCAACAACAACACCTTTCTCCATGGAAACTGGTAATATACCTAGTTGCTTAATTAATACTGTTTAGCATGCCTTTACAGACATACTCCTTAACTGTTTAACCTACATTTAGCTATTGGTTTAGTCCCTGATGACTGGTGCACTGTAGTGGTGATGCCGCTCTATATGGGTGGCCTTACAACCAACCCGGATAATTAACCTACCAACCTTACAACCAGGGCCAGCCTTATACAAACTGGCATCCTAGGCCAAAAAGGCTCCATGCCCCCCCCCACCCACATACACAGAGAGAGACACACACACACACACACACACACACACACACACACACACACACACACACACACGCACACACACACACACTCTGCCCATCCTGCCCTGACCTACACAGAATGTCCAGATTACTTTTTTTTTTCATTTTTCTCACATTTGTCTTATGTTTCATTTTTTTCCTGCAGTTATTCATTCAGTCATTCATCCCACATGCTCTATCTAAGCAAGACAGCACTATGATAACTATGGAGGAAACAAGTGCATTAAGCTGGGGGTCTGGGAGTTGCAAGGCCCCCAGAAGCTCTGGAGGTTCTAGATGCTCTGAGGTGCATTTTAGATGTTTTAAACAGTCTTTTCATCAGTTGACTGCCTAAACAAAAAACATGATCAAAGAAAGAAATTTAGCCTTACATTTCATCATGTTTCCTGCATCCTTTCAGCACATCCTAAATGACCAAGACAATACTGTAATAACTGCAATCGAAATAGTTGTATTAAGCTAGGTGACCAAGGGCCACTAGTCCACGAGAAGCCTTAAGGTTTCTAGATTCTCTGAGATGCATTTTACTGTGTTTTTTAAACAACAGTTTCATCCTGGGTGTCTCGGGGCTGCTAAGTACCCAGGAGCCATGGGGTTGTAGATGTTTTAAAGTGCAACCTTTTGATCCATTGATGGCCTGAACAAAAATTATGCACAGGGAAAAGAAATTCAATCTTTTTTTCATTCCAAGGAAGAAATAAGTTGTATCCAAGTTTTCATGCTCTAAGCTGACAAAACACCAGTTCACAATAAATTAAGATGACAAATGCCTGTGAGGATACTTATATTGGGTCTGTATTAAAAACTCAAATGTTTACTTACCCGAACACCTATAGCCAACACGTCTTCATCGAACCATGAAAACATCGATCGTCCTGAAGCGCGAAATCTGAAACATCAATTCGTCATGGTTGGCCTTCTGCTGTATAGCTCCGTAAGTTAAGTGTGCGATAGTTACGGACCTTAGGGTTAGGATGCGGGTTAAGGTAAGTGCATACATGGTAATGTATGTTAGATTTAGTGTAGGGTTAGAAGTAGGGTTTTATTAAGTGTATGTGTGTGGATTATTTAGTTTGTTTGGGTATAGCTTTTTAAGGTAAGTGTGCGATAGTTACAGACCTTAGGGTTAGGGTGCGGGTTAAGTTAAGTGCATACTTGGTGGTATATGAAAGATTTAGTGTAGGGTTAGAAGTAGGGTTTAGTTTAGGGTTAGAAGTAGGGTTTTGGTTAGTGTATGTATGTGGTTTACTTAGATTGTTTGTGTAGGTAGTATGTAGCGGACGGTGGGATGGGACAACTATGACATTTCGAGATTTTGAATTTCGCGGTTTAGGGTGTTTGGTGTATTTGTGGTTCACGGAATATGTTACGGCGTTTAGGTGTTCGGGTAAGCAAACATTCAAGATTTTGATATAGACCTCTTATATCATATGTAGATATGGTACTTAGCTCCACCCCAACCTCCACCTCAAAATAGGAAGTCACTTTTTGTGTATCCCCTCTGGTGTTAAACTGGGATAAAACTTAAGGTTTAAATGCCCACAGTCATATGTCAAGCTGTTGCTGTCATATTTACATACAGCATGCCTACTCATTCCCATCCCCAAAAAAGATAGCCACCTTCTGTGTATCCTTTTAATGTCAGACTGGGACAAAACAAAAAAAAAATACAATATAAAATACTTGCTGGCAGACATATACAAACATCATGCTTATTTACTCTCCCCCAAAAGATAGCTATCTGTGTATGCATCAGATGTTTGTGAGGAAAATAAAAAAAAATAATAATAATGATTAGAGTAATGATTCAACCATGTTGCTTCTACAGACAGTACAATACTCCTGTACAAGCTATAGTGACCCTCTGTGCATTCCTCAGAAGTCTGTGAGGAAAGTTACAGAAATAATGATGTCACTATCCCCAGCCCAACACAACATAAAGTGACCTCTGAGTTTTGGCAGGATAAATAATAACATCACCAGTGCCCTACAAAAATACAGCGACCCTCTATATACCCATGCACAGGGTTGGTTTAAGACTAGGTGGGGTTCAGGGCTGGGGTGATTACTAAGCCCATGCCAAAATCTACTTATACAGCCTCTGTGTATGTGGATCACCACCCCCAGAAGTTCTAAAGGTCTGAGTATTCTGTGATTTATTTACCTCTTTTTTTAATTTTTTGAGCGATGACAGTTAAACTGAGCAAGTGACAGCAAGTTCAGTTATTTTCATCTGAACAACCCTCACCAAGCAGTTATAACCACTTCTATGTACAATTCAGACATCTGATTGTGAAAATGGCATGGCAGTTTAATGCATTTCACCTTCATTCCAAACAGTTGCTGCAAATTAAAATAATGCACATTGCTTCACCTAATCACATTAGTCCTACAAAGCCAAAATAATAAGCAAACAGCAGCAGACAGCTAGTAATTTTCTTCCAAAGAAGACAGCCACAGTAATTATACCTAGACTGTCTGTGCATATCAGGTGTCCAGTTAAATAGTCGATTTTACTTCTTACAAAAACACCCTAGTCCTTTAAAATCAGACAGTGACTGTTAAAACTGAGCAAAGACAAGGTTAGTTACCTTCATCCAGCCAAGCTCAACCCAGTAGTTATAGCTATGATGTCTGATCGCCATGTAATATTATTTCACCTTCACAGTACCTACAAACAAATTACCTCACATTAAAGTGTTCCAATCCAAGTTGTTCCATACAAATCCCAAAGCCAGAAAAATATTACCCAAAGTATTTGTTGATCACTGCCAGTATTACTGTAAAAACAGTAATACACACTTATCTCATCACATCATTTCCCTCATCCAAACTGCCCACAGGAATCACAAAGTCAGAAATATTGCCCAAAACATCTGGTTGATCACAGCCAGCATTATTGTAAAAACAGTAATAACACGTCTTACCATGCCATTCCTCTCATACAAGCCTCCCACACAAATTAAAAAGCCAGAAATACTGGCAAAAATATCCAGTTGATCACTGCCAGAAATGTAAAAACAGTAATAACACTTTTCATCACGCTATTCCCTTAATCCAAACTTCCCTTCTCTCTGCCTTTGCTACAGCTTTGTGTACCTGTAAGAAAAATATATGTTTATATTTTAAATTTTATCAGTAAATCGTGTATGCCTAGAGAGTTTCTCTCTTATCCTGCATTGCATATGGCTTCTGTCTGTTTCTCCTTCTGGCAGTTCATTCATTTCAGAGTTGTAAGGTGAAGGTGTACAATACTTACCATCAGTTTACTTTACAATATTTTTTTATTCTGATGCATCTTGTGGATCATAATTGGTAATAATTTTTTAGGCAAGTTATTTTGAAAACATTTTCCTTAGCACTGATATCACTGGTTCCATACTTACTTCTTTGTCACACTAAGTGTGCATCCACTGCAGTTTAGAATAATGAGTCTATGAAAAGACCTGTGAAGTCAATATGAATATGGTTGTTGTTGTTGTATCTTTCAGCTTTTCCCGGTTAGGGGTCGCCACAGCGGAACTCTGGTCTGCTAATGATTGGCAGCAGATTTTTACGTACCGAGTTGCCAGCCCTGACGTACAACCTTCAACAAAGGTACGCCCATTCACGCATGTCTCCACACAGTAGACGCTTTAGCTAAGAATCGAACAGGACAACGTCTTACTCTGAGGCGACAAAGCTACCACAGCACCACCACCGCAGTTGATTCAATATGAATATGGGACAGTTTGTCATTCCAAAGGATGGAGGGATACTGTTGGTGTTACATTTTGGACCATTTGATATCTAATATAACTTGTTTCCAATATTTTATTAAGGATAAAATAAGAGAATAAACACTGTCTAATATATTGATTATATTGAACAGACAACTTTTAACAACAATAAAACTAAATAAACTATTTACATTGTTTACATAGGTCTGAAAAATGTTTGAGTAGTACAAATATTTTAAGAAAAACACTTTCAGTGAAGCAAACAAATAGTGATTAAACAGGGTCTCAATTAGGTTTGAAACCTTTGTCCATGGATTGTTAGTAAAATTCCTTGGATATATTCTAAGTTCTTTAGTTCTGACTTCCTTGTTTATGGTTTCTTCTAGTAAGGTGAGAAATTCACCAAGACTCTGAGAGGTGTTAGAGGTCCATTTCTTTGTAATACATTTCCTGACTACTGCTAATATTGTCCATAATAAGTATGAATCTGATTTATTTAAAGAAAAGGCTTCATCAATATTAAGAAAAAATAAAGTTTTAGTTAATGTGAAGTTATCTGAAAATAAAGCTGAAAGAAAGTCATCAACAACTCTCCTAAAATTCCTTATTTTAGAGCAATCATAGAAAATATGGAACCAATCTGCATTATCTGATGTTAGACATCTCCAGCAAATTTTTTGAATTTAGCAATTTTGTCAGGGTTAAAAATGTTCTGTTTAAATACTTCCAAGTAAATACACTCCAATATTGACCCCAAGAAGTGAATTTTACTTAAGACAGAATTTTACGTTTTTCTGTCTGGGGAGAGACTATGAGATAGGCCCTTAGTCATTGTGTTCCATTGCTTAGTTGTTAAAATGGACCTGTAACTTAACAAAATGGTGTATAATTTTGATACTAAATTGTCAAACTGTTGATCATTAAATAATATTTCAGATATGAGAGTGATTAAGGAAGGCTGATCTAAATATGAAGAGTTCGGAATAATTCTGCATAAGTCTTGAGAATAAGCAGTTATACTTTGTTGTAATAACCAATCTTGCGATGATAACTTATAGTCTTTCATAATTTGCTGAAATTATAAAGTTTCCAAGTCTTTAATACATTGTTTACAGCAAATACATTTTTAGTTTTCCATTCATTAAAGATGTTAATGTGAAGTTTATCCGGGAAGTATTTTGCGATTTTAAAGGGGATTATTAAGTCAAACCAGGATTTGATACCTGCATTTGAGTATATTATTTTTCTAAAGTTGTTAATAATGTTAGTTACATAGTTCAATTTCATGGGTTTTGTCACATTATATTGAACAGTGTGACTAAGAAGAAACCAGAACTTATTGGAGGGATGTTTGGAAGGAATTTTACATGACAGTGAATTTTCATTCTGTATTACAGCTATATGGAGATCTTTTCAATTTGAGTTGTAATTTGAGTCAGTCCAATTTAATGTGCTTTTAAGTAATGATGTTTTGATATATGTTTCCAAGTCAGGAAATCTTAAACCACTGCCATCCCAAGATCTAATATGATGAGTATATGCAATCCTATTTTTGTTTGGGTACCACAGGAAGTTTAAGAAAGTTTTATTTATGAGTTTAATACAATTATTCCCAGGATTGGGTGTCTAGAACCAGAACAATATATAACATTTTTGAAAGGAGAGTCATTTTTAACAATTGCAGTCTGTCCTCGAATTAAAAAACATATTGTTCTAGCTACTTATGTATGTATTTACATGAGATATTATGCTTTTATAATTTGTTTCTCTTGTTTTTTCCAAGTTTTTGCATAAGGCTATCCCTATGTAGTTTAGTGTATTAACTTGTTCTCCAATAATGCTTTGGTTAACTAGCTGAGATTTCCCTTTGTCATTAAGAATAATATGTATAGATATTTGCTTATTAAAGTGGAGTCCTGAAATTTTTTGAAAGTTATTTATTATTGTGTCTAGTTCTAATAATTCTTGATTTGACTTGGGTAAGGTAAGCAAAATATAATCCGCAAAAAGAGCTGTCCTAGAATTGTATTGATTATAAATATTAATGCTTTTGATTTATTGACTATTTCTTATTGATGACACTAATATTTCTATGACAAGGGCAAATATTACTGGGAAGAAAGGGCAACCTTGTTTGGTGCCTTTGGTTATGGGGATGTACTTTGAAGTGAAGGGGCCTAATTTGACATATACCAAATTATCTTTATCAACAGCCTTTATCATGGAGATGAAAGATATTAGAAATAAGAATTCTTTTAATGTTTCAAACAAAAAAGCCCAGTTTACAGAGTCAAATGCTTTTTCTGTATCTAGACTCACCAACAAGGCTTCTTCATTTTCTTTGTTTAAGAATTCTATTAATGGGTATATTCTTTTGATATTATCATGTGTGTGTCTATTATGAATAAGCCCAGTTTGGTCATTATAAACTAAATGTGAAAGTGGAACCTTTATTTTGTCCACAAATATAGACATGAATATTTTGTAGTCATTATTTAATACGTAAATCGGTCTATATGATTTACATTGCTGCAAATCTTTGTTGGATTTAAGAATAGGGGTAATAAAGGAGTATCTCCAAGAGGGATGGCTCAGATTTTTAGTTTGTACTTCAACCAGGGTCTTATGAAGTAAAGATATAATTGAATCTGGAAAATGCTGATAAATCTCTGTTGTGATGCCATCTATGCAGGGAGCTTTGTTAGGTTTAAGGTTTTTGATTTAATTTAGAGTTATTCATTTCTCGAGAGTTGTACTAAGATTTTCTGGGATGGCATTCAAATTAAAAGTGATTAATTCTTGGACTGTAATGTTTTTGTTCATATTATCAGAGTTATAATTTTTAGTGAAATGATATCTAAAGGCTTCTAATATAACTCAGATATCAGAAACTTATTAGTACCTTCATGTAATAATTTTAAGATATTATTTGCCTTGGAATGTAATTTTTCTTTGCTCTGAATGACAAATTGTGCATGCACTTGGGAGTAAGAGCATAAGAGTTTAATTTCATTTTTTCTAGTGCTACATTTGTTTTGTGTGCCAAAATATCTTGATATTTCTTGTTTACTGCATTTATTTATTTTTTGTTATTTGAGTTTAATTGTGATGACTTAGATCAAGGAGGTTAATTGAGATTATAGGTTTTGTACTCTGATTCCCATTCCTTAATTTTTTTCTTACACCAGACTATAGTTTTATCATAAATATATGCTTTTAGAGCATTGCAAACCATAAGATGTGGCACATCTCATTACCAAGGATTTTGCATCCAGGAAGAAAGAGGTCATCATCTCTCTCTACTCTTCCCTCATTAAGCCAATCATCCAGTATAATGCCCCATTTGGCATGTACCTCACTAGACACATGCAACAGCTAAACAGGCCACAAAAGTACCTCATGAA
Organism: Protopterus annectens; assembly: GCF_019279795.1. Lineage (NCBI taxonomy): Eukaryota > Metazoa > Chordata > Ceratodontiformes > Protopteridae > Protopterus > Protopterus annectens. Next base: position 1,474,651,610 of record NC_056739.1, read on the forward strand.
GAGGATCCTAGGCTTTAAACACATGTTCTACACAAACAGACTCAGAAAACTCCAGCTATTCTCTGTCTCATACTGTCTACTAAGAGGCGATCTCTGCATGACTTACAAAGCCATGTCTGACCCAGCTCTGTTAAAAATGCTGCATCTAAAGAAATCCCAATCCCTCTATACCACACACTCCAGAGACTTCAACCTCATTACCAAAATCAACAGAACATGCTGGAGGGACAGGTTCATAACCCAGAAACTGCCCATGCTCTGGAATATACTTCTCATACATGTCAAGCAGAGCACCTTACTGGCTCTCTTTAAGAGAAATCTTGATGAGTGAATGGGAAATAGAAAGTTTACTCCGGGGATCACTCCAGTGGCTCTACTTGATAGAGGCACTAGGAACTAATGGTGAGCGGCACAATGCCGGGGCACTTCTATGGGTTAGGCTTGTAAAGGCTCCAGGGCCATTAGCCTAGTACACACCTATGAACCTGAATCTATAATAATGTTTGTTTCAGAGTTATTATTTGTCTGTAAGAATAAGTTTAATTCTGATAATAACCTTGGTTTAAAGTCTTTTAGTTTAGCGACATAGGCAGGAATTGTAGTAATAGTATTTAGTTTTGTGAAATCTATTTCTATATCTAACATAAGACAATCATGGTCTGATAAAGGTCAAGGAAGCATAGTAAAGTATGTAAGCTTTAATTTTAAATCATTGGAAATAAAGACTTTATTCTGGTTTGAGTTTTAAATCTATGATCAGTGTCTGTATAACAGAATGATTTGTTATTTTTAGAGTTATATGTATCATAGGTTCATAGGCAGGTACTAGGCTATCTGCCTGAAGGCATTTATAAGCCTAGCCAGAATGTGCTGGCTTTCGCCGGCCCCTTAGATTAGCTCCCTGTGCCTCTGTCCAGCAGAGCCACTGAAGTGATCCCTGGTATAAACTTTCTGTTTCCTATCCACTCATCAAGGTTTCTCTTGAAGAGTGTTAGTGAGGAGCTCTGCCTAATATAGATTGGAATCTTGTTCCAAAGCATGGAAGTCTCTGGGACAGGAATCTATCTGATGAGTAGAGGTGCACAATGACATCTTTTGATCTGGATGCAAACCCTTTTGCGATTAGGTGAGCCACATAGAAGGATTTTCTAACAACTTTGGCAATGTGATTATCAAATGAGAGATTGCTAGCTACTTGGGTCACCAGATCCCTTATTACATCTTCCGTATTTAGGGGACTACCACCTATGTGGTAGTTTGTGGGTACTTTGTTTTTTTCAAAGGGGATGACTATGCACTTTTTGGCATTTAGCTTGAGGCCATGATTTTGACACCAGGTATCTGTCTCAGTGAGACCCTGTTGGAGGATGTCTGTGTCAGCTGGAGAGTCAATTATAGCCCCTAGTTTGCAGTCGTCTGTGAACTTGGTCAGCCATAGTCCTCCTGTGCTTGTCTGTACCTCTGAGAAGTATATGCTGAACAGGAGGGGTCCTAGGACTGAGCCCTGGGGAACGCCACTTGTAACCGGTTTAGAGTCAGACCTAGCTCCCGCAACTCTCACCATGTGGGTTCTGTCCATGAGCCAGTTGGCAACCCATCTTGTGATGTAAGGGTTTATGTTCAGGCTGATGAGCTTGTCTATAATACCAGAATGGGGAATGGTGTTGAAGGCCTTTGTGAGGTCTAGGTGGTCTGTGTGTACCACCTTTCCCTCATCTATAGCCTTGGTAACTGTCTCAAAGAAGTCCACCAGGTTTAGGAGGTATTATCTGCCCATAACAAAGCCAAACTGGGTAAAGTCCAGTGTTTGGAGGTTCCTAATGTCTCTGTTAATGAGTTCCATGATGATGTGCTCCATAGCCTTGCAGACCAAGCTAGTCAGGCGTATAGGGCGATAGTTCCCAGGGTCTGTTGTGGCTCACCTTTGTGGAGCGGAATAACCTTTGCTGTGCACCACTCTATGGGTACATAGCCTGTGGAGAGGCTGAGTTTGAACAGTGTGTTCAGGTGAGGGTTTAGTTCATCTTTGAGCTCATGTGGGACACCGTATGGTCCCATTGATGCTGTGTTTTTGGCTTTGGAGAGGGCTGTTTTAACCTGAGTGCCTGTGATTTCAGGGGCTCTACATTCTTCTGGTATGGTTATGGGCCCATTTGGGGGTGAGAGGGGGGTGAAGTTTGCACTGAACCTGTCTGCCAGGATGTTGGTGATATTGGTCGGTTCAGTGTATTCTGTGCCATTCTGCACTAACTCTGAGCAGATCTGAGCATTGCCACGTAGATTCTTGACATAGCTAAAGAATGCCTTGTGGTTATCTTTGGAGTCCTTGGCAATTTTTCTTTTGAAGCTCACCTTGAATGATTTTATGAGGGATTGTAGTTTCTTGCTGATACTGATCAGGGATGTCTTCCCTTCTTGGGATTTTACTCATTTCTGTACTAGTTTCCTCCTTATATTATATAGCTTGCTTATGGCAGGGGTCCACCAGACTGGTTTCCTTTTCTTGGAGGAGAGAGTCTTGGTTTTGCTTGGGATAGCATGATCCATGCATTCTTGTAGGTGCCCGTAGAATGCATTAGTAAAGGATTTTGCAGCTTGGACAGTGTTATCCTTTAGCATGGGGGCTTTGAAACTTTCCACCTCGGTCTTGAGTAACGTGAAGTTTGTTTTTGAAAAGTTTTTCACGGTGGTTTCCCTGTCTGGGGGTGGGAGCGGAATGTGGATATGCAGAGTGACTTGTTTATGGCAAGATCTAACCAGTGAGGGGTTGACCTCCGGTGTGGAACACTGGCCACCCATGTTGGTGATGGCCAGGTCCAATATGTTGTCACCTCTGGTGGGAGTGTTGACCAGTTGATCCAGGGTGTTAGAGTTTATAAATTCTAGGAAATATTGGGCAAGGGAGTTAGTACTGGAGTAGTTCTCCCAGTTAATGTTTGGGTAATTGAAATCACCCAGTATTAGGGTGCTTGGTAGGACTTTTATGTTTCCCAGTGTTTCCAGAAATGTGGAATGGATTCCTGAGACATGGTGGATGATCTGTAGGAAGCTACAATTTGATTTGCAGTTTTGCCCATTGTTAGTTGCACGTGGATGATCTCTGAAGCATTGTGCTGTGCCACTAACCTGGAGGTGTGGTTGTCCTTGATGAATATGGATACACCCCTGCCTTTTGTATTTTGGTCCGGGTTCTGTGGCCGAAATGTATGGTATGAGTTTTAGCCTGGTAGTGCTGGGGTGCTCTCTGGAGCCTTAAACCAAGTTTCTGTTACTGCACATATATTGATTTTCTCCATACTGAGGAGTGCCTCGAGTGCATGCATTTTGATGTTTAGACTTCTGGTATTGAGTAGCATTACCCTCAGTTTTTTATTACTTGTGCTATATATGGTGGTGGGTTTGTCTTTTGAGCCTTGCCTAAAAAAGGCACTATGGGGGTGGCAAGAGCCTTGGCCAGTATTCGAAAGCCTAAGGGTGACAGGTGCAAGCCGTCTGTAGTGAAGCATCATGGCTTATCGAGCATATCATCCCAGGTGGACATACACTGGATCCCCTTTGAATGACACCAGAAATTTAGCCAATTGTTGAAATTGATAATTTTTTCTTTATACTGTGGTATCATTCTTGGTGAGGGAAGGATGCTACTCAGGGTCAGGGTCATACCGGCCTGGGCTATGTGATCAGAGAGCTCTTCCATGTCTCTTTTCATGTAGTCCAGGGAGGTATGGCTCAGGTCATTCACACCATCATGGACAATGACAGAATCATATTTGTACTTGTTCTGGAGTGACCTGAGTGCTTGTGTTATGTGGTGGATCCTGGCACCTGACAGGCAGCTAACAGTAACCTTCTCCTTATTCAGCCTAGTGAGTGGAACGTCAGTATGCTTGACTATAGAGTCACATATTACTAGTGTGTTGGTTAGGTTATTTTGCCTTAAGGGCTGTGATTGCGTGGCACACTGGTTTTGTGAAGTATGTGTTTCATGGTTTGTGTTGGGGGATGGAGGTTGCTTGGATGTCTGCTTTGGAGGTCTCTGTTGCTTTTGCAGATTTTTATTTAGAGCCTCCGAGTATATTTTCATGTATTTATGTGTGTTTTTTGCCGGTGGTGGTTTAATGGGTCTATGTGAGACTGGTGGTGTGATGCAAGTATTTCCCTTCTCCTCCTGACTGTCTGATCCATTCTTGGATTGAGAGAGCCTAGCCTCCAGTTTGGCTGTATAATTGCATCTCTCGCATGTATTAGTGTTTGGTGGTAGGAGGAGAGGGTTGTCTGTGTACATGAGGCAGTTGTAACATTGCTTCAAAATGCCCAGATTCACCAGTTGGACTGGAGAGTACACCTGAAACTGCCCTTTGGACATGCTTGGATAGGTACAGTGAACTGTTTTACTGATTGGCTGGTAAGGTTGAATAGAGAGCCTTGTCCTTCTGTACAGTATAGGGGGGTCTAGTGATAGGGTTTATAAGTGCTTGCTATGAGTTTTGAGCAAGTGCTGGGCTGAAAAATTAATGGCTTGAGTGCTTAAGTTGAAAGTTTGTCTAGTTCCAAAGGAAAAATTGAAGAGGAGACTGTGGAACTGGGAGTAGTTATACCCTAGCTAACCGGCGCTGCCCAGTGTACAAAACTGGGCAAATGTGGTTTTTATAGCAGGGAAATGAAAGAGATAGAAATTAGCCCAAAATTGTCAATAAACTACAAGTTTCTGGGCTGAAACCACTCCTCCAGGGACAGATAGACTGCTGAAAGCTCCCCTCTCTCACAGGTGAACAGAGAAACTTTCTTCTATCCAAGTAAGGTGTGGGCAAACACAGAAATTTGTAACACAGCCCCGAATTCATCACTAACCTGAAAACTGGACTATACTAGCTTGGAAAGGTGGGAAACAAGTTTTTTTTTTGTTTGTTTTTTGGGCTTTTTTTTAGAAAATAAAGCAGATACAATTAAAAAAACACTTTAAATGCACAGAAAAGGATACTTATTGTTATATATCTCAGATCAGAGTTGTACACAATGCCACTAGTAATAACGTTGGAAGAAACACAAATACAGTAAAAGCAGATGAATAAAGTGCAATTTTATATATATATATATATATATATATATATATATATATATATATATAAAATAGAAAACGAACAAACTGATTTAAACAAGTTACCTAATTAACCAGAAAAAGCTCAAAACTGAGCCCTGTTCCAGCAGTCTTCAATCAGACAAGTTCTAACTGCACACTCCTGCCACTAGGGTGCAGGGGAACCATCCCCAAAAAAAGATGGCCTGGATCATTGTTCAAGTTATACAAATAAAGCTAGATTCAGCAGGCCTGAATCTGGTCTATCCTACATCAACAAGACGCACCAATTTCAGAAAGAAACAGTTCAAATAAGCAAGCACAATAAGCCTGTGTCCAGAAATTCCCAGCTCAGAAGGGTAGAATCCAGCCTCTCCTCCTACAAGAGTGAAGACCACAAACCTTCTTAATGTAGAATAACTGGCTTGAAGCCCAAGTGCTTAAACCAGAACTAATACACTTTTAAAATAGCAGACACTAAACCTTCAATCAGCAATTCCCAGCTTAGAAGGATGTAAGCTACCTGTCCTGCCACAACAGTGCAGACCACAAACCTTCTTAATGTAAAACAACTGATATGAAGCCCAAGTGTTTAAACAAAAAGACATAGAATAACAGTTATAATTTAATCAGGCTACTACCAAGCAGTAATAAATACAGCAAAATAAATAAAATTGAGTACTTTTAAGAAGAGGCAAAAGCAAAATAAAGTAGGAGGAAACACAAATACAGTAAAAGCAGACAAATAAAAAGCGTTTTTTTAGTAAAGTGCAAGAAGAGAAGAAGGAAGACCCTAAGTGGGTTGGCCTTCTCTCTGTATTAAGTAGAGTGAACACTAGACTCAGAATATGATCTCACTGTACTCGGTTAAGTGAGCAAATGAGATGGACCCAGGAGGAGTGTTCAAATACAGACTTACAGGAGGGGTGAACAATTCCAGAGCCACCAAGACAAGAACAGGCAGCCTGGGTGGGGAACTAACTGCAGATAGACACACAGCACACTATTCAGTGAAACAATTAGGTAACAGAAAAAAGAAGACTAAAATACAGTATTGCAAGTTTGCACTTAACTTCAGCTTCTAATGCAGGTGATTGTAGCCAACCAAGTCTCTCAGAAATTGAGCATAAAATAAATTCTCAAACTTTGTGGCTAGCACTTAAAAGTATATATGTATATATATCCACACATATATACATATATAGATATATATATATATATATATATATATATATATATATATATATATATATATATATATATTTTTTTTTTTTTTTTTCAAACATACAGATTATGAGAATGTATCCATTTCATAGGAATTTTAGCAGTGGATGTTAGTCTAAGTGGATGACTACTTGTTGTATCAGAATGAGCTAATAAGCAGTTAAAATCACTCCCAGAGTCAGATTCTCTTTTGATATACCATCAATAAGATCAAGATGTTGTTTAGCAGTTGAAGCACCCACTCCTGAGAACCAGTAAAGGTTAGCAAGCATCCAAATTGTATTATTGAATTTTATAGCTAGTAGTCCCTTGGGGTCTTCATGCTTATATAATATTTGAGGGCAGATAGCATTATTCTTCTCATCATCATTCCTCTCCTTTTAGACTTAATGAAACATGAGCTAGCATCGTATAAGTGTTTGGTTTCCAAACATCCTTTTCTGTATTTTTAAAATGTGTTTCCTACAGGAATACTATTTGTGGTTTGTTTAAGTTAAGGTATCTCAAAAGGTTTGACCTCTTCTTTGAATTACTGATGCCATTTATATTAAGTGAAGCTAAAGACAAAGATATGGTGAATTATAGTAGTAATTTCTCCAGTGGTCAGTGATAACTGATTTTATTATCTCAAAGCATTCAATGAAAGTTGAGACTTCCAAACTTGGATTTGTTTAAGTGACATGTTGGCAAGAATCATGACTGTGAATATGATGTGAAGTATATTATAATCAGGCCTAAGTGAAGAAAGAAACAACAAAATAATCATATTAAAACAGAAAAACAGATAATGTAATTCCCCAAACACATACATGGAATTAAAAAAATGTACAGTTTGAAAAATGAGATAAAAATCAATCAAACTGCTTTCCCAAGCCATCATGAACATACCTATCAGCTCTTAAATGTACTAGTAAAGAGACTTGTGCTGTAAACATACAATTGATTGAACAGTTTCCACAACGTTATTAAAATGTAGTGAGGAAAAAGGCGAAACGCACGTATATTAGTATCCGAAGTTGCATATGTAATACTGAATGTTGAGGTTCCTATCTTTGACATGAATTACTATATGAGATCAAATGAGTTTAAAACAAGTACAAAATCCTTATCTAATAGCTAGAGTCAATAAAAATTAATATTTTAATTACTTTATCCAAAAATAAACAGGTAAAAAGGAAGTTGAGCTCCCCTTTTATTTTTTATTTATATATATATATATATATATATATATATATATATATATATATATATATATATATATATATCTTTCAAAACTGGAGCACATATATTAGAAAGTATTGTGAACAACAGTAATGAACATCAAAGCATCATATAGCCTGGCTCAGACATTTATATCTAGTTAGAGTATATGTCACTCCAAATGAAAGTCTCTCATTTTGTATTTAAAAGCATGTTAATTAGCCAACAACTTGTGCAAAAATCTTTGGGACAGTGTAATACATATATAAAAAAATGCATAAATGACTGCCTGAGCATACTTATTCATCAACACTCTAATCTTTTGTTCATCTATATTGCTCTAATCAAGTAAAAGCTGGATGTAAAAGTAAAGGATCTCAAAGATTTCTATTAGGTTAACATTAAGGGGCTTCACAGTTACCTCAGTGAAATATATTAAAGTACATTTTGTTAAGACGAATAGCTAATGTTGGACTGCATTTATTTTTATAGGATTAAAAGTCTAAATGTATTGTTATCTATATTATTTGTAACAAGAAATAGTGAATGACCAAATCAATAAAGGGAAAGTGAGGTGACTACATTAAAATGTGCGTAATGCTGACTGTTCACCAATACTGCAAAAATAAAACTTTATATAGGCTATTTTTATAATGGTAATAACACAGTGTCATATAGCTACTAAGTATTGTTAAGTAAAGGTTAGTGATGATTATTACATTTCCTATATTATTAAAACAAACTCCTTTACATCATGCTCTATTTTATCTTCTGTTCAGATGCAGATAATTTATTATGTGTTATATTCTAACCATTCATCTTGCATCTATTTATTATTTCTTTTACTTCTGCAAGTGCTTCTTAACTTGCTCTTGTTTTGTAAACAATCTCAGTTGGAGTGTAGCTACTTTAGATATTTTACATATAATAGAGAAACTTCAACAAACTTTGTGATAGATAAGCAAGTTATATGTTCATTAAGAAAAGGAAACTTATCAATAACGAAGTTGTATTAATACAACAATGCTTGCAGTTTTTAAGTTTACCACCAGAGGTCAACTCATATATTTTAATCTATGTTAAATCTAGTTGTTTACACCTTTTATTGATCTCATAAAAGACAGATGATTCTTAGAAGTTTTTCTTGTTCAAGAGTCTTACAATTATAAAAGCTTCTATATAGCCAAAATCTGCCGACTGGACCTGAGGACCATCTCACACATGTTCTTGTCCCCATATTAATTAAGCATGTGATTTTTTTTTTTTTTTTGCATGTAACTGCATTAATGTCTACAATTAGCAGGGCTACAGCATACAGTTAGCAGAGCTATAACACCTCCTAGTCAAAAATGTTATTAGATGTTACCTATATAGACCCTCTAGTCTTATGCAGCAATATGAAAAAGGTGTTAACCAGGTTCTCTGTACAAATACTCTGTACTTGTCTTCAGTCTAATAGAACTTCCTTGGCACTGAAGCTTGAGGGTACAGTTATAACAAAATGTTCTCCAAAGTATATACAGTTTGCTGTCTTTGAGTATTACATAGTCAGGAAACACTACTACAGACTTTAAATTGTGTGTATATTAATGTTTCTAAGTCTGGACTGATTCAGGCTTATACTTGTTTCTGTCAACTTTAATTTAACTTAGTAATCATATTAAACTGTTATTTTCCAATTTCTAAACATCAGCTTGAAATAGCAGTTTTTTTATATAAATAAAATAATCTAATTTACTTAAATGCAGCAGTCTGAGTGTTTTTAGCTTTACTTAGGAAGTTTGAAGCTAAGGGTGCATCTCCAATACTGTTCCCTAAAGTTCCTGTAGGGTGCAACATAGCAGAATGGACCAACAGCTTCAAGAAGCCTTAGGGAAGACAAGCCTGTTTAAAAACAGCTTGAGGGTCATCTCGAGGTAAGAAAAAGCTTCACCTCGAATTCAAACATTTGAGTAAAAAATGGCTTAATGAGGTAAAAAAAGGGAAAAATAAAGCTAAAAAATGGCGCCATGTTTACTACTGGATGTTAGCGTAACAGATACTCTAACATTAATAAGACATTAAATTGAGTATTTAAGGTTAAATCAATGGAAAAACACAGATTATCTAATGTAATTAAGTTACTGTGACACTTTACATTATGTAGTTGGTTAAACAAGCTGCATTAGTATTTTAATAAAGATTTATACATGTATTCATCATAGAGCCCTCCCCCAACTCACTTAAAGAATTAGCTGCACTATTAGATTTACTAACACTGACTTATTTGGAAATCAACTCAGTTTTGTTTTTTTTCTTTTTGGCTATAAATTATCTCAGTAAGCAATGATGTTAAACTTTTTTAAGTAATTTGTTAATATTATTGCTGTTAGTTAACTGTTTGCTCTGTTTGTTAAATGATATTTAAACAGCATTTATTACTATAATGGTGCAGTAAGTATGAATTAAGAGACATTAATCACTAACAAAAAAAAAAAGAAGAACAAGATTTGATTATTTGTTTACCAGTTGATTCATTGAGAGATGAATTTGGTTTGGCAGCTGAAATCTCAGTTTTTTTGTTTCTTCTTTTTGACATCATTCCATGTATTTTTCTCAGATGTTCTCTTTAAAGAAGACAGGGAAAAGTCCATATCCTCAGGGATGGTCATTAGGTTACCGTTGGTTATAAAGGAGATAGTTTCATCCAGATTATTAAAGATTCTTGTACCAGAAGAAAGGTGCATTTAGATTTTTGCTGAATACAATATTTGGGCTCTGATGTTGTTTTGTTTCAGATGTTTAACCAGTGGCCAACATTTCTTCCTCATTTA
>NC_056739.1:1474666923-1474779423 GCF_019279795.1 Protopterus annectens
ATCAGTATGTCTAGGAGAAAAGGGAATATTCTAAGAAATAGCATCTCAGACTTGGTAAATACAAGTCTGATATTTTGGCCATTCAGTCTTCGTGTTTCGGGACTTGGTCTAGTGGGTTTCAAATGGTCACCCCAAAACAATGGGCCATACAGGCTTTTGTACTTGTAAGTATTGATTTGTTTTAACTGCATGACCTATTGACCCCTCACCCTCTCTTTTCTGAACTATAAGGTGAGTCTTGGTACATTTATCTGTAAGAGAATAGTGAGATTAAGTGGCATTATTTTAAAAGTGCAATATCCTCGTCAGATAATAAGCAGAGACAGAAATATCAGTTTATAGCTAGTTGTTGTAATTCAGTGGCAAAAATGAGAGGAAAGTAAAGAAGATGAAGACAAAGCTAGATGATGTGCACTAACAGTGCATGCTAAAATTAAAAATGTACAGACTTCTTGATGTTCAAGCTCACAGATGTTTTGGTTTTCAACTCAGAGTTCTAATCTCAACAAGTCAAATCACTAGAGCTTAACTGACCATAAAAGAGTAAACTCAAGAAAACCGGAGTTCCATAATTCATTTGCCACTTCCCCTTCACACTGTATACAAATGTGTTAAAATGTATGAATTATCCCATGCAGAGTCAGTGGAAGTGCATTTCCTTTGTAAGAGATCATCATATTCATTTGCCAAAATAATTTTCCTTATACATTCTTAATGTCTGACATTTGCTTATTTAGTTACTGAATTCTAGGTAGGACAGTCTGATGACCAGTTCTAGGGATTGTCAGGAAGAGTAGTAGTAATTGTACTAAAGTATGTAAAGAAACGTACAGTCTGACCCAACAAAATTTGAATACAAGTTAGAAAAAGACAATAACAAATCATTTGAAAATGCCATACCCAGCCCAATACTGCTACTACTGGTAGGAAAGTTGTTCTATTAAGAACAACAGCAGCAGGATTTAAGTGCTGAAGGGATGAGAGAGTTACCAGAAGACGATGATATAGTCCCTGACATCTAGAAGACAGCTGTGTGAGGCAAATGTGGTGAGGTAAACACACACACACACACACACACACACACACACACACACACACACACACACACACACACACACACACACACACACACATACACACACACACACAGTGGACAGGAGGCTAAGGTGTTAAAACAAATGGATATAGTCTGCCCAGTGCAAAATGCCTGGGCTTTTCTCAGACTATACATCATCTTCCTCTGGCCCTCTCTGGTGTTGCAGACTAGAAGTCCAGGATTTATCTCTATATGTCTCAACTCAACTCAACTCAAATTTTATTTATATAGCACCTTACAGACATATAAATGCCACCAAAGTGCTTCACAAAATACAATAAAAATAACATTGAAACATAATCAATCATCCCACACTGCTAAAAGCCAATTCATAAAAGTAAGTCTTAAGCTTTGATTTAAAAACTGCCACTGAAGAAGACTGCCAAATGTAAAGTGGAAGCTCATTCCAAAGTTTTGGAGCTGCAACTGAAAAAGCTCTGTCTCCCCGCATCTTTAATCGTGACCTCGGGACCACAAGCAAGAACAAATCTTCTGAACGAAGTGCCTGAGAAGGAACATAAAAGTGCAATGTCTCTGACAAATATGTTGGGGTCAAACCATTCAGAGCTTTAAAAACCAATAACAAAACTTTAAAACGAATCCTGTAAAAAACAGGTAACCAATGTAGAGCTGCCAATATGGGCATAGCATGATCAAACTTACGTTTGCCTTCCAAAAATCTCCCAGCAGCATTTTGAACAAGCTGTAAACGGGCTACGGCACCATGACTCACTCCAAATAGAATAGAGTTACAATAGTCTAGACGTGAAGTTATAAATGCATGCACCACAGTTTCAAGATCATGTCTAGACAAAAATGGTTTTACCCTAGCCAAACGCCTTAACTGGCAAAAGGAGGATGCCACAACCCCATTTATATGACCCCTAAAACACAGATCTTTGTCCATCTTCACTCCCAAATTAACAACAAAATCCTTCAAATAAGGAGTCAATTCACCACAATCCACCATGGAGAAATCAGTATAATGACTCGGACCAAAGAGCACTACTTCTGTCTTCCCTTCATTAAGGCTCAGGAAATTTTCCACCATCCACATTTTAACCTCACACAAACAATCTAAAACCTTCGAAATTGATCGACCACCAGCCTCATCCAAAGGCAAATAAAGTTGACAATCATCAGCATACAGGTGAAAATCAATACCATATTTCCGTAAAATATCTCCCAAAGGCAAAATATAAATACAGAACAACAAAGGCCCCAATATTGAGCCCTGTGGAACTCCCCAAGGGAGATGGGAGAAATCAGATGAAAAACCACCCATCTGAACACACACCATTCTATCAGAAAGGTAAGACCGAAACCAATTCAACGCCGAACCAGTAATTCCCACATAATGCTCAAGACGATGCAACAACACCTCATGATCTACTGTATCAAAGACAGCTGTCAGGTCTAACAAAACTAATAACACAGATTTTCCACCATCAGTTGCAAGAAGAATATCATTCAAGACTTTCAACAAAGCTGTCTCAGTGCTGTGTAATGGTTTAAAACCAGATAGAAAATTTTCTAGAAAATTATTTTCATTTAAAAAATCCAACAACTGGCCATAAACACATCTCTCCATCACCTTACTCAAAAAAGGCAGCTTAGAAATTGGCCTATAATTAGATGGCACAGATGCATCTAGCCCAGATTTCTTCAATAGTGGATGAATAACCACTCTTTTAAAATCATTTGGCACAACACCAGAAACTAAACTGGTGTTGATTATTGCCAATATGACTGGGGCCACTGTTAAAGACACATCCTTACAAACAAAAGAAGGTAAAATATCATCAGGAGAACCACTAGGCTTAGCCTCAGCTATCAATTTAACCAAATCTGCCAATACTATTGGATGAAAAGCACACAATTTCTCAGAAACAGAAATCAAAGGACCCTGTAAAGGAACTACAGGCACAGCCATTCTTAAATTAGCAACCTTATCCATGAAAAACGTAAGGAATTCATTACATACTGTAATTGAAGCCTGTACTGGAAGATAATCTTGAACATTTAAAACAGAATCAATTACACCATACAAAACCCGAGGGTTGTGAGAGTTTTCAGAAACAAGGTTAGAATAATATACACTTTTTGCAGATTTTACAGCATCCTGATAAACCTTCCAACTCTCCCTTAAGGCAATTAAAAATACATGGAGCTTGCTCTTCTTCCACTGCCTTTCACATCTTCTACATTCCCTTCTTGCAGCTCGAGTGAGGTCCGTTGACCACCGATTAGTTGCTGAACTTTTCTTCTTTGGACGCAGTGGTGCAATAATGTCCAAAATATCCTTACATGTCTCATTAAAACAACTTAATAATCCATCCAATGAAGACCATTCTGAGAAATGGATCAAAGCCTCATTAAATAATAATGAAAACTTCTCAAAAGTATCTTGATTAAAAAAACGACTAAGCCTAACTGGTACAATATGCTTATCTGCACTAGAATGCAGAATAACATCAAATAAAATAGGTTTATGATCAGAAAACACAGCATCCTGAATGTACAAATTTTTCACAACAAGCTCAAATGATAATACCAAATCCAACGTGTGACCACATACATGAGTGGCCCATATGTGATTCTGATGATCTGCTAAAGAAATGTTGTGGCGGGACAGCAATCGTCTCATTTCACCATCAGTGTTGATGCAGCTTGACACATGTTTTCACATGTGCTAGACTCTTCTTTAAATCAAGGTGTACCTTTTGTGTTAGTGCACTAAACATGATGAAACTTATATTCAAATGTGCTAGAGACATGTCCATAACAGGCAGATTTTTTGTACACATAGGCACAATAATACTTGTGAGACTATACTTTGCTTAAAAGAGCATTATTTGTTGTGTGACAGAAGTATGCAATATTTGGATCAGCAGAAAATCCAATCAAATACTTGTGCATCTACAAACAACTACTTGTATCATTTCAGTGTTGTTCAATATGGAAACAAATGTTCAGAAATCTATAGTAAAAGCTTTCAAAAAAACATCCATGTCTGAGAGCTAAACCTCTGCCAAAAGTTGATCATAAATCCATAACACCAAAGTGTTTTTATTTATTTAGTTAAAAAACAAAACTGCTTCCAAAACCAGTTGTTAGTGTGTGTTGAACTGTGAATAAAAGATTGAAATTAATTCTGCTGTAAATATGCTGAAAGATAAAGCATAGAATAAAAAGTTGGCTTGAATGTAGGTATATAGCTTAGCAATGTAAAATTGGCATCCATACTATGTGACATAACTCTGGCTGAAATAAGTGAAAAACAAGGAACGTTTATTAATGGGCATGCTTTTTATAAAATTAGCAGTACATGCTTTCTTACAAGCTGTTTCTTCAAAAAACATGTTCTCTCACAGTATCAGCAAAGAAGCTGACAGATGAATGGACATGGCTTTTTATAAAATCATCAGTACAACTTTTTCCACAAGATGTTTCCTTAAAAAACACATTTGTCACAATATTAAAAAGTTTGACATAATTCCTCCAGATATATGGACATAGCCAGTAGGGAAGTCTAAAGCCAGACATTACGTGCTTTCCCACAAAAGTTCCTTAAAAAAACAGGATCTAAAGTGCATGGCTAAAAGAGTATAAAAAGATTGTGAACTAAACTGTGTTAAAAGAATTGGTAGGAACACACTTGTTCTGAGGTATTGTGTAGGAGAATGGAAAGTTACCATCTATACTGGTCATGAAGAAAACTTTGCACATTAAACCTGTAACAGTATAGTATGTGTCATCTGTTATAGAAATAAGTTGTTTATTAGTAGTACCTGTGCTATATAAAGTATTGTGCTGCAAAATATATTTTCTCATCAGACTGTAGCCTGCAAAACGTTGTGTTATAACCAGACTTTGATTTCAGCAGTAAACAGCCAGCAAGACTTTATGTCTTAAGAAGACTTTAGTTTCAGCAACATGCACAGCATGTAGCACCTTCATAATTAATTTTTCAGTGGTGACCCTAGCCTGCATTCGAACACAGGTGGGAGTCTAGCCTTGTATAAGGTCACTCTAGTAAAGGTACAGTAACTAACATTTATGTTGAGCACTTCAGTTTTCTACAGTTTGCAGCAGTACAGTTCCTCAGATGTCTGAATCCGGAGTGAGACTGCAGTGCAGGAAGTCTAAGTACCATAAATTCTTCAGGAAAGGTGAAGAATAAAGTTTCAAAGTTAAACACCAGTTTTGTTCCACCAACTTCATGAGTGACTACAGAGACTTTCCAACCATCTACAGTAAGCACAGCATGAAGCACCTTCATAATTAATTTTTCACCAGTTACATACAGCCTAATTACAGTTTATTTTTTATTTTTTTTAGTTTAACCAGCAAAAAAGTTTCATATTCTTATGTGTGCATTTTATTCAGTTGTCTTTTGCTTGTCACCACGTTCTCCTTTTTCAAAGAGCTAGTATTTGTTCTATTGTTCTAAATTTTACAATACTGATCATGAAAACATATTTCAAAACTTTTTATAACGCCTCTACTAAAACAATCACTTTACTTACATTTTAATTTCCTACACACATATGACTTATGCCTTATATTTCTAATATCTTCTAAAAGAAAAGCATTTTGGTTATATCATAGCAGACATGGTCTTAAAAGGCTTCTTTACAATTCTTTAAGAACCTTTAGGCAAAGTCTAACACTGGCAAAGCTGTTCAGGTGAAATGCCATTAGTGTGCTTATTATTCTGTAATACTCTGTAGATGCAAACCCTAAACAATCAATATTATCTGAGTAAGATTTCATGAATGAACAGTGTCCAGTCAAAATATGCATTCTGTTATTTACAATTATAGTTTCAATATATTTTACAAAGTATGACTCAGTATTGTTCAGTAATGAGTCTTTCTCTGCTGTCATTTCTTAGTTTCATAGTTTGGATTGACTGTGTAAAAGCCTGTCAGACCAATTAAATGTGGACTCTGGGTTTAATGAAGATTGTGGCTGTCCCATCCCTATAGCTAAGGAATTTCTGAAATATGTCAGTGTATCACTTTGGCTTATAACTTGTTCCACAAGCAGACCATAGTGTGTGAAATAAATTTAGATTGTTATGTGCTTCTGCACTTATTCACTTTGAAATGTTTACCCACAATTCATAGAGGAGCATATAGTGTGCAATAATACAGTTAATCATACCCCAAACTCCTTATCATGATAAGCTTTAAAAGCTAAGCACAGTTTGCCTCAAAGCTGCCTATAATTAATTAAATAAAGATGACAAATCTCAAGTCTAACATTATAAGGAGAATTCTTAAAAGTTGGAATGTTCTTGATGCACTTTCCCTTCATACTATCCAGTGTAACAGATTGCCTTTTGTAGAAGTTGCCATCTGTTGCTGGCCTTCATGAGTTTGCATATCTTGTACTTTTTCCGTACAAATTCACATGACTTGCTCACTGGTTTATTAAGAGATAGATCTTATTTCAGAACTAATATTTGGACATCAGCAAACTTACTTTGTTCCAAGTCTGGGATCACTGGACTCCTGCATCTTTTTACCATGTTGAACAATTGCCTGTGTAGCATTCTTTTAACATTAGTAACCCATAAACCCTTCCCAGTGTTAGTGATAAACATTTACAAATTTCAAATCACTTGATGTCAAATATCCAGTCTAAAAACACATTTTATCCTTCATTTTAATTCATAAAACTCCCATTCAAGTATAACATTTTAACATCAATTTAAACATATTCATATACAAAATAAATATGCAAATCACAATAATAAGCTAAAAATACATAATTTGTTATACATTATAAGAACAAAGTTTTAAAATACTGCTGATCAAAACACTCTCATTCAGGCCAGGAAAGTTATATGCATGCAATTTAATTTGCCATCTTAATTCCTTGTATTCACGCAAAACCTTCCATGGCCCCCCCCTCTAAGATTTTCTCTTACCATGTCAATACCCATAAATGCAAAATAGTCTTCAGGAAATTTTAAAACATGTTTTGCAAGGGAATTGTTGACGTTTTGGTTCCTGACATCTGACAAGTGTTCCTATATGTGTTCACATGACTTGTTTGGAGGTATTTAAAACTTTTTGGCAAAGGAGTTTTTGTTTCTGAGGAAGTCTTTGTTATAAACTTGACGAAAGCACTAAAAACCTATTAAATCTGTGTTATAGTGTTTAGCTAAGTGTGGTTGAACTCCTTTTTTTCTTTTCTGCAACAAGTGGTATGAAGTTCTGTGTTCGGTTCTGGGTTTTATATGGTTCATAGGTCGGTACTAGGCTATCGGCCCTAGGCCCTATACAAGCTTAGCCATAACAATTCCCTGGCTATTTCTTCCCACACTATTTACTTCCTTGGACCCCTGTCTAGCAGGGTGACTGACATGATCCCCGGGGAGAATTTCCTTTCTCCCATCCAATCATCAAGGTTCCTTTTGAAGAGGGCCAAAGAAGCGCTCTGCTTGACATGTATGTGCAGTCTATTCCAGAGTCTGGACAGTCTCTGGGTCGGGAACCTATCCCTCCAGCATGTTTTGTTTATTGTGATGACAAGGTTTAGATCCCTGGAGCATGTGGCTCTGAGGGATTGGGATTTCTTTAAGTGTAGCATGTCCAACAGCTCTGGGTTTGACATGGCCTTGTATGTTAAGCAGAGATCGCTTCAGAGTAGACGATATGTGACAGAGTATAGCTGGAGTTTTTTTTAAGGTGGTTAGCATAGGGCATCTGCTTTAGGCCTGTGATTCCTTTAGTGAGGTATTTCTACGGCCTTTCCAGTTGTTGCAGATGTCTTGAGAGGTACACACTAAGTGGGGCATTGTATTCTACAATGGGTCTAATGAGGGAAGAGTACAGTGGGACAATGACCTCCTTTTTTCTGGATGAAAAGCCCTTAGTGATGAGGTGTGCCACATAGAAGGATTTCCTGACTGTTGTGGCGAAGTGGTTATTGAAGGTGAGACCACTGTCCTCATGTGTCCCTAAGTCTCTTATCACACTTTCGGTGTTTAGTGTACTGCCACCTATGTGGTAATTCATGGGTACTTGTTTTTTCCCAAAGGGGATAACTATATATTTCTTGGGATTGAGCTTGAGCCCATGGCTCTGGCACCAAGCATCTGTTTCTGTAAGGCCCTTTTGTAGAGTATCCACATCATTTGGGGTTTCAGTAATAGCTCCCAGTTTGCAGTCATCTGTGAACGTTGTTAGCCAGAGTCCTTAGTGTTGGCCTGTACTTCCAAGGATATAACACCCAGCTTCCAAAGCTTCAAGGCACTTTTCACATGTCCAAACTGTCAAGTAGCTCAAGCTGACCTGAATAAAAGACAAGTTTGGGTGCCAAGATCTTCAAAACTTTCCTGCCAACAGAGACAGGGAAGTTAAGTTCAGGAAGGACAATGCTAGGAATAACAAAAAATAAATGTCCACACCCTGGCATAAAAAATACACTAAAAAACAAGGTGGATGGAGGAAGGGAGTGGCTACTGCAGCAGTGATCATTTGAACATCTACTGTTACTTTGCTTACACAACCGTACTATGTTCATCATATTGATCACTGCTGCAGTAGCCTTAGCTATATGAGTAGATTACTCTAGCTTACTACATTTGGGAGGTGGAAAGAGAAGAGTACAGGAACCCCTGGAGAATGGTCCTACCATAGCCTGACTTGGACCTAGAGAAGGAATCAGTTTTACAATGCTTTGTAAAAGTGTATACAGAGGACCAAGTAACAGCTTCTAGCATAATTCTAGAATCCAAACCTTTCAAAAGCCATACATGAAGCCAAGGCCCTGGAAGAGTGGGCCTTGACCTTGCCTGGAGCAGTTTTGTTATGGTAAGTTTATCAAAAAACATTAGCATTAGACAACCATTTGTAAATAGCCTGTTTTGACACGTTGTCCCTTCTTCTTAGCATCACAGGAAATAAACAATTGATCCAAAGATATGAAATATTTAGTTCTGTCAAGATAGTACCGGATTTGTCTGTGGACATCCAAGGTATGGAGTATCCTTTCTCCCTCAATTTTAGGTTCAGGAAAGAAAACGGGAAGATCAATAGTTGGACTTAAAGTAAACTCAGATTTTAGGCATAAAAGAAAGATTAGTTCTCAAAGAAACCCTGTCCTTGTGGAAAATGAAATAGGGTTGACATCATAAAGAGTTTGCAAGTCAGCTACTCTTCTTTCAGACGTCATCACAATAAGTAAAATTGTTTTCCATGTTAAGAACCTCAAGTCAGCTAGGTTAGCTGATTCAAATGAAATAGGAGTTAGTTTCTCTAACACAAAATTAAGATCCCATAGGGGAACCACTGATTTACTTTGAGGTCTCTTGTGCAAACTCCTTCAAAATTATTTTGACATATGACTGCATTGAAAGAGAGGAATCCATGGAAAGACATGCTGAAATGGCTGCTATATAAACTTTGATAGAGGAGTAAGAAAGGCTATAGGACAGTAACTCAAACAAATATTGTGAAACCAGAGAACCACTAGCCCTGAACGGGTGCTGGTTATGTTACTGGCATCAACCTGAAAACCTTTTTCCTGTTGTTAATATATGAATTTCTAGTAGCAGGTTTTCTTGCCTCCTTAAGAACGTACTGCACATCCTCAGTAAACAGGTGCCTAAAATGAATTAGGACTGTCATCCAAGCAGTTAATTAAAGTTGACTAATGTCAGGGTGTATCAAACACCCTTGTCCTCCTGTGAGTAGATCCAGTCTGTGAGGAAGCTTGTGGTAGCTGCCCCTGGCCATTTCCAAGAAAGGAGAACCATGGTTGCCTGGGCCAGAAGGGAGTCATCACAATGATCTTGGGGGATTCCTTCTGAATCATCAGAAGTACCCTGGATATTACTGGAAAGGGTGGAAAAACATATAGGAATATTCCTGTCCAAAGAAAAGAAAAGGCAGCTATCTTTCAGGTTTTCTTGCATGGGGTCCTGGAATAGAATCTTGCCAGTTGCTTGTTCAGAGAGGTCTACTCGAGGAACTCCTTAGAGATGGCCCAAATGTTAGAAAAAAACACTGGTCTAGTCTCCATTGTAAGAGTCTACCCTGGTCTTGTTCATTTTGTTTACCACACACTTTTGCACTGACAAAATGTAGGATTCCTGCATAGTGAAGTGCTTTGAAACTATAGTCTAAGCTAAGATGGTTAGTCTGCAAAGGGGGTAAGACCTGGATCCCCCTGCACGTTAATGTACCACATGACTGTGGTCCTGCCTGTAACAACTCAAAGAGGTCCCAGAAAATAAAGATGATTCAGAGAGTTGAGTGCCTTGATCAAAGCAAGCATCTCTTTGTTATTTATGCGCTTGCATCTGTCTTTGGTGTCCCATACACCCTGCACTTTTATCCCTCTTGAAACTGCTCCCCAAGCAATGTCTAAGGCATAGGTGGTGACTGACTGCTATGGAACAGGGAGGGAGAAGGGAGAACTGGATTAAGAATATCTGCTGTTTCCACCAAATGATTTCTCTTCTGACGAAACCCCAGCACTGGGATTTGAAAAGACAATGAGTATTGGTACTGGGACCAAAGAGATTTCAGATACCACTGTATATCTCCTTTGTGAAGTCTTACTAGAGGTATCATGAGGAATTATACAAGCAATGAGACTGAAATCCTGAGGTATTCCCTCACAGTGACTGAAGCTAAGTGGAAAACCTTAGAAACAGATCTAGATATAGGTCTGTTTTTTCCTGTGGAAGTTCTTTGAACTGAGGTGCCTAGTTGACATCCCATCAACACAATCCTGTTTGAAAGAGTCAAGAAAGACTTTTGAATGTTGTCTTGGAATTCCAGCTTGTGTAAGAGCTCTCTCACCCAAGAGAGAGATTCCTGATGTTTTGAAAAAAGACTCTGCAAAGATAAGTGAGTCATCTACATATGACAAAATGTGGATACCCTATAGCCTTATAGCCTGCAGTGAGCTAAACACTTTGTGAGCACTCATGGTGCAGTGGTAGTCCAAAGGGTAAGGCAGAGAACTAATAATGTGTTCCAGACACAAAACCTTACAAGACGTCTGAAGTCTGGATGAATAAGGATGTTATGATAAGTATATTTTAAGAAAACTTGAAAGAGGAAGAAGAGGTAACAGGCCGTGAAGTGAAGCGACATTGTTTGAATCAGGTAACTATCAAAAACAGGTTTATGAAAGAAAGAGCTAGGACTGGTCTTTAAGCAGTTTCTATCTTTGGCATTAGGAACGTCCTTAAATAAAAAACCTCCCCCACTACATATGAAACATTTGTAACACTTTCACAGTTAGTTAAACAAATTTTAACATATGAGTTTGGCAATTCCAAATTATGAAAATCAAAGCTGCAGAAGTATACACTTTTTCTCCTGTCCCTATCAATTATTTTCCCATCCTTATCAGAAAAAGAGTAGGATGGGAATTAACTAAGTGTTTAGCGGCAGTGAGATCAACTAATGCTATAGCTGCTGGGTCAGGTTTGGGAACAGTATATAAAAACATAAGACTGAAGAACTTTATTCATATCTGACTTTTTTTAGTGGCAACTGTCTGACTATCGGGAAAACTGCAAGCAGTACCACATACATCATCCTCTAAAACAGACAGAACAGGAGGAATGGCTGAAGGTTCTGAAAATTCCTTCTGTAACAACTTATAGTGTTTTCTGAGGTACTGAGAAACCTCATTGTTCTCCCAGTGAAAACACTGGCACAGTCTAGCAATATTCTCAGAGAAAGAGAAACCCTTTAGGCAGAATCAGAAACTGAGCTCTCCACTGAGTCTGAATCCGAAATCTGATGAGAAAACCCTGTATCTGTCCCTTCGTCTTCCTGTTCAGATTCAGAATCTTGAATTTCTTCAGAAAAAGAGGTATCCTTTCTTTTACCAGAAACTACTTTACTAGAAGAATCAATAGCCTGAATTAAACCCTGAGGCAGGCCCAATAAACTACTCCTGTCTAAGGAAATTTGAGGAGTAGACACATGCTTATTTTATGTTTCTTTTTAACAGAAAAAAATAGAAAGAACCATGTTACAAATGACAATAGCAACTTTCCCAGGGATGGGTACAGCATTCTGACCCAAAAGGGAAGCCTTCCCTATTCCCTCTCCCAGGACCAAAAGGAGTGTCTCTTCCTTGCCCACAGAGCGGACCCCAACAGCCGCAGAGGATGTGGCTAACCCCAGTCCATAGTGGCTATTGGTGCTACACCAGAGGGATCTGGGCTAAAATATGAGTGGTCGGAGGTACAGCTAATGGCCACAGCAGTTACCCAACTGTGGCTGGGACAAATTGCTAGCCTTCTGTGGTGGCAAAGGCTGTTTGCTTAATTTTTTCTTTTTGTAGTGGAAGAAGGGCCAAACATGGGACCAGAAGTTTGTTCCATGGTCAGTCCAAAAATAGTGCCTCTTTCTGGAGAAGTCAAGCTGCAGCCTCCAGTAAAAACTACAAGTCTTTAAACACTTTAAAACACTTTGCCAACCCTAAAAAGTACAATAAACACAATTTCGTAACTGAAAAACTGGTTTTCAGTTACTTTACACAACATTTAAACTGACAGCAAAAAGAACACTTCTGTTTAAACGTATGATACGGTTAGTCTCATGACAGACTTTTAAAACACAAACTCCTAGCTTTAAAATAACTTTTCAGAAAAGGAAAGTGATAAAACACAAAGAATATTTATAAAATGGAAGTTTTTTTCCCTAAGGGAACTTATATGCCCCTGCAAAGGAACAGGACTGAGATGACTCTCAGTTCTTGAAAGCCTCAGCGGAGCATACCCTTTAACAAAGCTCTGAAGGGCATCACACTCTAACTTGTCTTTTAGTCACCTCAGCTTGAGCTGCCTGAAAGTTTGGGTGAGTGGAAGGTGCCCTGAAGCTTTGGAAACTTTGGAAGCAGACCATCTGTTATATCCTTGGTATAATTTTATTCAATTCATTTATTAATGGATATACATATAATATTTTATATTTATTTATATATTTTATACATTCTACACATACTATATTTCATGTTTTATGTCTCATCTAGATGATGAGAAAGGTTTGGTGTTGCCTTCACGTGTTTATTCATTTATTTTCAGACACAGCGTTTTTTAAAAGTTTTTTAAGGGAATTTTTTAAGTATAAGCCCTTTGGAATTTCCTAATTAAGATGAGCTGAACCATGTTTTTAAATCTTAATTGAGTTGTTTAATTGAGTCAATTAACTAAGAGAGACTTGTATATATACGTAAGAAGAAGTCCATTAATTATTCTGATGAAGTTTCCCGCGGGGGGAAATGAAAGCACTTAATCCTTTTGTCTAAATGGTCCTTATTTATTTGTACTGAATTTTCATTTGTTCGTTTGTCAAATAAATCTGCTTGTACTATTAGACTGTCTGGTTTATGGACTGAAGAGTCTTTGAGCGATTTCATCTTCGCCACCATATATCCTTGAGTTTTGTGGGGCTACCTTTATTGGATCCTGTCACAACGAAGAGCATTTGTGGTTATTAGTTTTATTGTATTTTCCGTTTTTTCCATTTTTCTTGTTATTACTTGATAGGATATAAGCCATACAGCTGAGGCTACTGCAACAGTAATCAATGCAATCAACATCAGTCTTTTATTGGTAGTGGAATTTCTGATATCAGATATTTTGCATATATGATTTTTTAAACTGTCTTTCCATATATTTGTACTGTGTAATATTTTTCCTATAATTTGTCTTTTCATTTGAAATTTTAATACATTCTGGCAAAAATGTTTAATTTCTTTCACATAAATGATTTTCCCCAGGCAAAACAATGTATTTCTTGTGGTTATGAGTCCCCATAGTACCTGCATTCTACACTACATTGCATATTCTCTGACATATGTAGCTTTCACATTCCTGGCTCAAACATTACTCACATCTGTTTACTCACTGCTGCTGCAGCCACATTTTTGTCACATTGTGCTTGCTGCATTCTGCATTTTTTCTGTATGTCTAACATCTCCAAGGATCAAGCAAAGTCATAGGGTATTTTTAAGGTTAAATATAGTTCAGATAATGACTTTCTCCTAACTTTTCCTGCTTTGCAATACGTTGAACTACTTTGTGGCATCTGTTTCAATGAGAATTTGTTTGTTTTTTTTGCTAGTGCTCTGCCTTACTTCATTGGTAGTTAGTTACTAGGCATCCAGCACATGGGAGTAATTCCCCAGAGCACTGTGGTTGAGAGACTTGCTCAATCACACACTTGGCAAATGCAAGCTATGAGAAAACAGGAAGCAATTCATTAACAGTTTATACCCTTAATCTTCCTGCACTAACTGCCAGATTATTATATAATACATGTGCTATTTTATGTTCTTGTTTTACTATACTTCTGTACTTAAAAATATCATATTGTACATTTTTCTTTAAGTGGAAACATTTATACAACGTTTCTTGCACATCTGCAAAAGTGTCCTTTATATATAGTGTAGTCTTGCATTGTCACCTCACAGCAAGAGGTTCTCCGGTTTGATTCTCGGCTGGAAAGCCTTCTATGTGGAGTCTGCATGTCCTCCCTGTGTTCATGCGGGTTTCCTCCCACGTTACAAAGACATGCATCTGGAGCATTTCTCCCCAGGCCTCTGCTGAAAATTGACTTTGTTCCAAGTCGGACTTTCCTGGTAAATAAATGTTAAATAAATACACACACACACACACACACACACACACACATATATATATATATATATATATATATATATATATATATATATATATATATATATATACACACACACACACACACACACACACACACATACTCTATATAAATATATATATATATATATATATATATATATATATATATATATATATATATAAACTGTATATTCTTTAATGTAAATTCTTTCATGTCCAAAAAGTTTTATGGATTTATAAGTGTTTGGACAACTTATTGACAGTTTACAGTTCTTTTAGTATTTATTTCTGTCAGGATATGGAAGGATCTATTCAGAGTCAACTCGCTGATGACAGCCAGGCTTTCCTTGAACTTTCTACTCATGGCATCACAACAGAAATGGCATTGGCTGAAGCAGTTGAAAGAACTCAAGATTTATTCAGGAGATGGAGTACTCACAAGGTTTCCAGCGAAAGAGCACTGCTTAGTTCATCCAACAGCATGACACAGCAGCAGCCGTTAAACAATACAGATACCAAGGATATTCTTGAAAAAATGTTGGCACCTAATACAATCAATCCATTCACTGACTGCACAGCTGCTGAAACCTTTGCATTTAGTCCTGACAACAGTACAATATCTGAACCCAGAACTGCTACCCAAGGTAATTGCAGACATTTAATTTTTAAACTAGAAAAGCTGGCTTCAAAATACAAAAGCATTGAATATGATATAATTTATCTTACCAGCTGTGTAAAACAGGAGATTGTACTGCAAAGCCTTAGGTTCAGTAAATTTCCCAATGGAATTGATGTTAAAAGTGAAATATATCAGTTGCTTTGTGAGATTTTTAATAAGGCAGGAATTAAAGTGCTTGAAGTGCTTATCAACTACAATCAAAAGAGACCTGGGGCACTGAGTGATGAGATAAGACCATTAAATGATACCATCCTCTCTCACTCATTTTTCCACATGGTTAAAAATGAATGGACTGGCATAGAAGCTAAAGTCTCTAAACACGTGGCTACGCTTGTCTGGAGAAAGTCAAAAAAGTTGTCCAGGGACTTAGACCAATATAGAACGAAGGCTGCATACCCATTAAAACCATTCAGATCCAAACCAAAGTTTTTTTCACCGTTTAAGAAGCATAGCGCTTTCCCAGCTTGTGTCACTCCTCAAGCAGCTTCGAGAAGTAATGTTTCCCCTTCCAAGATCCCTGCAAAGAAGATTTTTTCCTGAGGAGAATCAACCTTCAGGTACTGTTCTTACCAATACCTCAGCTAGTCCAGTGGGCATTAATATTCTGCCTCCTAGAGAACTTATACAAGCATCCAAAGTGAGTGTGGATTCTAATCCTTTCACTACATCAGACCACTTTTTATCCCCAGGTCCAGAGACCACTCAGCTGTTTTCAGAGACAGTTAGGGGAAGGGGGAGAGGAAGAGGGAGGGCGAGAGGGAGAAGCAGAGGGAGACCCCCTAAGACTGAGATGATGGTAATGGTTTCCTGCTCTTCCGTTCCCTCTCTTACCCTTGACATTTTCAACCTTACGAATTTGGTGTTGGATGATGACAGTTTAGCAGTTTTGCAAAAGGGACTGAACTTTATTCCCTCACAGAGGGCTTCAGTGACTAAAGTGTGCTAGACTTAAAGGTTTATTGTAGAAAGCTTAATTTAAAGCAAGGCATTAAAAAAAATAATTTATGTTTTAGTCAATCTGTTGTTACACAAGCTGATGATGTTTTTAACACAAATGTTTTTTCCACACTAGGTGCAGGCCCTCAGCGAGACCAGGTTGTTACTTCCAATGCCTCCCATTCCCTCCCTTTCCCTGACAGCTTGGATTCTGATTCTGATGATAGTGGTGACTCTTTCCCTAGAAGAAGAAGCACTTTCAATCCCCCCTTAATCCCATGTTAAATATTTTTCTAAAGTGTGTGAGAAAGAAGTAAGAGCAGCCCTTGAGAAAAAGCCACCCACTAAGAGATTTAACTTTTCTGTTAAAAAAGACAGCTCTCAAAAGTCTCCAAGCTAATCCAGATATCAGGGTTATGAAGGCAGACAAGGGAGCAGGTTTAGTCATTATGGACAACCTCTCTTATTAGCAAAATGGAAGAAGTCCTTTCCAACATTGACAACTACAAGACTGTTTCCTCTGATTTTGTTATGGAAAGCTTTTGTAGGACTGACAACACTCTTACCAAGCTCTATCATAAAGAGCTTATTTTAGACTTTGATTTGGAATTTATGGAGGTGAAGTCCCTGTTAGTGGGTAGGATGTTTGGGATCCCCAAAATATATAAAGATCCAAAAAATCCTCCTCTTAGGCATATTGTGGTGTCAAGTAAGACCAAGACTGAATACATATTAGCTCTATTAGATTTTTTACTAAACCCACTGGTTTAGTACTCCCAGTTCTACTTAAAAGATTCCTGGGAATTCTTGAATCAGGTCCATAATTGTCCTC
Organism: Protopterus annectens; assembly: GCF_019279795.1. NCBI lineage: Eukaryota > Metazoa > Chordata > Ceratodontiformes > Protopteridae > Protopterus > Protopterus annectens. Next base: position 1,474,684,115 of record NC_056739.1, read on the forward strand.
CTTTGACTGGTCACTGTATATTGGTCACCTTGGACATTATGGCCCTCTATTCCAGCATTCCACATCAAAGGAGCTTACTTATGGTGAATGATTACTTTACCAAGCACACTAATATCCCCCTCATAGAGTCCCAGTTCTGTTATCTCTTTTGAAATTAGTGTTGGAAAACAATTTATTTTCTTCCAATGGTACCATCTACCAGCAAGAACAGGGAGTAGCTATGGGGGCAAAGATGTCCCCGTCCTATGCCAACCTAATTTTGAGTTCCTGGCAAGCTGATGTGCTTAACAAGCTAGATGGTTTTGAAAATGTCTCTCTATATAAACGTTATATAGATGACATATTTTTTCTTGTGACAGGGCCCCCAGGTGAGCTTGATGTGTTCATAGACAAAGTTAACAGCAGTATTGATTTTTTAGACTTTACCCTTTCAGGTAAGGGAGAAACTGTCCATTTCTTAGATATGACCCTCTCCATTGACTTCCACACTAACAAGTTTTCTTCGACCATCCACAAAAAAAGTACCTTCCACAATAACTATTTCGATTTTGAAACCAACACCCTTTTTTATGAAAAGCACAGTCAGGGGGCAATTCATACACTTTAGCTGCATTGTTAGTGAAGATGAAAGTTTCACAAAAGAAAGCCTCTTTCTTAAACAGTTATTCACAGACAAACACCACCCAGCACACTTAGTGGACACCATGTTGGAGGAAGTTGCAGTGAATAGACACAACAAATACCCCCCTATTTTTTCAAAAGGCTTTTGCCCAAACCCAGTTCCATCTTCCAATGACAGCCTTCATTTTCCTCTTCCGATTTCACTTGATGCAGAATCTATTCGGGACATCGTTTCTAGGAACTGGGATATTATCTCCAGTTGCTAAGAGATAGGCAAGGCATTAGATCCCGCTCCATCTTTCAGTTACAAAAGATCCCAGTCCCTCAAATCAGTATTTGATCTAGCTGGTCAGAGAAATTTAACCACACCTCCCCCTTCAGTTGGTATGTTTTGTTGTGGGAAATGTGTTTGCTGCCAGTATATTGTAAATGGAGACTGTTTCACCTTACACACTCCTAGACAAGAAATTAAATTTTCAGACACATTTGATTGTAATTCAACTTGCATAGTATCCCTTGCTGCTTGCAGTCACTGTGGGGCATTTTATGTTGGCAAAACTGTTAGGAAGCTCAGCGATCGAATCAAGGAGCATTACCAGGCCATAAGAAAAGGTGATGAAAAGAATGCTCTAGCTAAACACAAGCTAACCAACCGTTCCTGCTCCACTTTTAAATTTCTAGTGTTAGACTGTGTTTCTTTGATCTATGGAGATGGGAACCACCAACTAGAAGTTAAGGAGCTTAGATGGCAGGTTAAACTGCAAGCTGACACATCCCGCCTGGCCTTAATGGTAATCTTAATGTAAAATGCATCCTTAAGTGGATTCGTTAGTGAGAATTCTTTCCCCTCCCTTTCTTTGCATAAAGAATTAATTATGCAGCAGTGTTTATTTAAACAGTGTTCAGTTGATAACCTTTGTATTTCTGAAGAAGTTTGACTGTTAAATGACTGTAAAATGAACTTGACAATGAATGAAAGTGCTTAAATACAAGAGTCTGATTTTATTTCAAATTTATTTCAAGTTTTCTTATACTGTTGTCTTGGTGGATGTTTTTTACTGCTGGATTAAAAGATTTCAAAGCTACTACATGAAGTGAAGTGATTTTTCTTTCATGTCCAAAAATTTTATGGATTGATATATATATATATATTATATATATATATATATATATATATATATATATATATATATTTTTTTTTTTTTTTTTTTTACATTAAGAAGATTCGTGGTCTGCACTCTTGTGGGAGGAGAGGCTGGACTCTGCCCTTCTGAGCTGGGAATTTCTGGTTAAAGGTTTATAGTGCCTGCATATTTGAACTGTTTCTTACTGAAATTGGTACACCTTGTTTGCTGTAGCATAGACTAGATTCAGGCCTGCTGAATCTAGCTTTGTTTGTATGCTTGTTGTTTGTTTGCTTGTTATTTCCCTGGAATGCTAATTCCACCTAAAACGCGGCTTCTCAGCGCTTCTGTGGATCCCTAGTGATATCTGCATTGCTTACTGTACTTATTTCCTTGTTTCACTTCAAAGAAAGTTACTGTTTGTCGTTTTTGCATTTAAGTTACCTGTAACACATTGCACTTAAGTTACTTGGCACTTGCTCACTAAAGCAATTATATAAGTCAGCACTAAAAATTAAAAGCACTACACCCTCACTCCCCATTGGCCCTTGATTTCAATTATAAAGGAATTCCCAATATTATTCTAGCATGTCCAAAGGTCAGTTGTCAATCTCCTCTCCGGTCCAGCTGGTGAATCTGGGAATCTTGAGGCAATGTTACAACTGCCTCATGTACACAGACAACCCTCTCCTCCTCCCAACAAATTCCAACACATGTGAGAGATGCAACCATATAGCCAAACTGGAGGCTAAGCTCTCTCAACTCAGTACTGGCATAACCAGTCAGGAGGAGAAGAAAACCACACTCACTGCAATTCCAGTCTCACATAGACCTACAACGACAGCAAACCAAACACATAATCACACAAAAACATACTCGGAGGCTCTAAATAAAGATCTGCCTAAGCAGCAGAGACCTCCAAAGCAGACACCCAAGCAACCGCTACCCCAAAACAAAACACGTGCAACACATATCTTACAAAGCCAGTGTGCCGAACAGTCACAGCCCTTAAGGCTAAACAACACACCTGATACACTTGTAATAGGTGACTCTATTGTCAGGCACACTGACGTCCCGCTCACCAGGCTGAACAAGGAGAAGGTCACGGTGAGCAGCCTGTCGGGCGCTAGGATCCGCCACATAACACAAGCACTCAGGTCACTCCAAGGCAAGTACAAATATGACTCAGTCATTGTCCATGCTGGTGTGAATGACCTGAGACGTACCTCCCTGGACTACATGAAAAGAGACATAGAGGAGCTCTCTGAGCATGTAGCCCAGGCCGGTATGACCCTGACCTTGAGTAGCATCTTACCCTCACCAAGAATGATGCTACAATATGAAGACAAGATGATCAATTTCAACAATTGGCTTAAGTACTGGTGTCATTCAAAGGGGATCCAATGCCTGTCAGCCTGGGATGATATGCTCGACAAGCCATGATGCTTCGCTAGAGACGGCTTGCACCTGTCAACCCTGGGCTTTCGGATATTGGCAAAGGCTCTTGCTACCCCCATAGTGCCTTTTTTAGGCAAGGCTCAAAAGACAAACCCACCTCCATAGCTATCACAAGGGATAAGAAACTAAGAGTAATGCTACTCAACGCCAGAAGTCTAAACCTCAAGATGCATGCACTCAAAACTCTCCTTAGCATGGAGAACATCGATATCTGTGCAGTAACAGAAACTTGGTTCAGGGCTCCCGAGAGCACCCCAGCACTACCAGGTTATACCTCATACCATGCTTTTCGGCTCCAAAACTTGGACCGAACCACAAAAGGAGGGGGGAGTATCGATATTCATCAAAGATACCCACACGTCCAGGTTGGTGGCAAAGCACGAAGCATCAGAGACTATCCATGTGCAACTAACAGTGGGTAAAACTGCCTTCCAGTTTATAGCCTGCTACAGACCACCCTCCCAAACCCAGGAACCCCACTCGGCCTTCCTGAGAACACTGGAAAATATGAAGGTCTCTCCAAACACCATTATATTGGGCGACTTCAACTACCCAAACATAGAGTGGGAGCATTACTCTAGCTCCAACACCCTAGCCCAAAGGTTCCTAGAATTCATAAACTCAAATGCTATGGAACAACTTGTTACCACTCCCACAAGAGGGGAAAACATACTGGACCGGATCATCACCAACATGGGGACTCTATGCTCAAGACCAGAAGTGTATCCCTCACTGGTAAGATCAGACCATAAACTGATCTGACTGGATATTCACATCCTGACCCCACCCCCTGCCCAGAAAACCACAGTGAAAAACTTCTCTAAAGCAAATTTCACACTCCTCAAAACCAAGGTGGAATCCTTCAAAGCCCCCGGGTCTGTGGAAAATACGGCCCAGACCGCAGAATCCTTTATAAATGCATTCTCTGAACACCTTCAGGAATGCATGGATCATGCAATCCCAAATAAAACCAAGACCCAATCCTCCAAAGGCAGACATCCTGTCTGGTGGACCCCAGCCATAAACAAACTATACAATAGAAGGAGGAAGCTACTACATGACAGAGCAAAATCCCAAAAAGGGAAGGCATCTCTGATTAGTATTAGCAAAAAACTAAGGGCACTCATAAAATCGTCTAAGGCCAGCTTCGAGAGAAAAATTGCACAGGACACTAAGGATAATCACAAGGCTTTCTTTAGTTATGTTAGGAATCTGGGTAGGAATTCCCAGATATGCTCAGAATTAGTCCAAAATGGCAAAAAAATACTCCGAACCCGCAGACATTGCTAACATCCTAGCTGACAGGTTCAAAGCAAACTTCTCCCCACCAAAAGGGCAAATATATATCCCAGCAGAGTGCTGCCCCCCCGACATCTCAGATGCTCAGGTAAGAGCCGCCCTCTCCAAAGCAAAAAACACAGCATCAATGGGACCAGACGGTGTCCCAGGCTGCGTCCTACATGAACTCCAAGAAGAGCTAAACCCAAACATAAAACTACTGTTCAATCTCAGCCTTACTACAGGATATGTACCCAAAGAGTGGCATACAGCAACAGTGGTTCCTCTCCACAAAGGTTGTGCCTCAATGGACCCTGGAAACTATCGCCCCATAAGCCTGACTAGGTCTGCAAAGCTATGGAAAGGATCATCATGGACCTCATAAATAAAGATATTGGGGACCTACAGACACTGGATCCTACCCAGTTCGGCTTTGTTAAGGGCAGATCCTGCCTCTTAAACCTGGTCGACTTCTTTGAAACAGTCACCAAGGCCATTGACGAAGGGAAGGTGGTCCACACAGCCTACCTGGACCTCGCAAAAGCCTTCGATACAATACCCCACTCGGGCATTATAGATAAGCTCACCAGCTTAAATATAAACTCCTATGTCACTAGATGGGTTGCAAACTGGCTCAAGGACAGAACCCACATGGTTAGAATTGCTGGAGCCATGTCAGACTCCAAACCAGTTACAAGTGGCATCCCACAAGGCTCAGTCCTGGGACCTCTCTTGTTTGGTATATATTTCTCAGAGGTACAGGCCAACACAGAAGGACTGTGGCTGACCAAGTTCGCAGATGACTGCAAACTGGGTGCCATAATCGACTCTCCAGCCGACACAAGCATCCTCCAAAAGGGTCTCATAGAAACAGACAACTGGTGCCAGAGCCATGGCCTCAAGCTAAACGCCAAAAAGTGTATAGTCATCCCCTTTGGCAAAAACAAAGTGCCCACAAATTACCACATAGGTGATAATCCATTAAGTACAGAAAAAGTAATTAGGGACCTGGGGACCTAAGTTGATAGCAATCTCTCATTTGACAACCACGTGGCCAAAGTGGTTAGAAAAACATTTTATATAGCCCACATAATCATGAAGGGATTCACATCTAGATTAGGGGAGGTCATCGTGCCTCTTTACTCATCCCTCATCAGGCCCATAATCAAGTACAATGCCCCTTTTGGGATGTACCTTACCAAACACCTGCAGCAACTGGAAAGACCCCAAAAGTACCTCACCAAGAGAATCAAAGGGCTCAAACAGATGCCATATGCTGCCCAGTTAAAGAAACTCCAGCTCTACTCAGTGGCATACCACCTGCTCAGAGGCGACCTGTGCCTGACGTATAAAGCTATGTCCAACCCGGAATTAAGGGACATGCTGCACCTCAAAAAATCCAAATCCCATAGAGCTACACGCTCGAGAGACTTGAACCTCAGCACTGAAATAAATAGGACATGCTGGAGGGACAGATTCATAACCCAGAGGCTCCCTTCGCTCTGGAATAAAATCCCAGTCCAGGTTAGGCAGAGTCCCTCATTGACTCTCTTCAAGAGGAATCTTGATGAGTGGATGGGAGATCGTTGGTTTACCCCGGGTATCACTTCTGTGTCACTGTTAGACAGAGGCACAGTATATTAACCTCGAAAAAGGGCATAGCAAAATTAATTTAAAATGGGTGGCGAAAGCCAAACATACTCTGGCTAGGCTTATAAATGCCCTAGGGCAGATAGCCTAGTATGAACCTATGAGCATATATATAGATATATATATATATATATATATATATATATATATATATATATATATATATACACACAGCCACACACACACACACACACACACACATATATATATATATATATATATATATATATATATATATATATATATATATATATATATATATATATATATATATTTCCTCTCCCTCATCTCTGGCCATATGCAGTTGTAATTGATGTCTGTAATTATGTTTAATGTAGTCACATAATTATTATCCTTGTCACCCACTTTTGGCACAGATTACTTTTGGACCATTCTATAATGTCATGGTTATGAATGTGTAGTTTTGGTATCTTTAAAAGCATATTTTTCTAAAATATTCTAAATTCAGTTTGTACTGCTTTTGTTTTGTTGCTTTTGTACTACATAAAGTACACATCTTTTGCTATTCTTGCATGCAGTTCAGTTCTTTCTGGCTACAGACTTCTGGAACAGGTGAGCTAATCACTATAAAATTAACTCTCATGTACTTTACTCTATATCCAGATGTGGTGGGTGTGCATCTTTAATAGGTAAGCTTTTTGTACACAGAGAATCATTCTTTTGGGGCTATATTTTGTTTTTAAAAATACTAATTTGTTGTTTATGGTCTGCAGTAAAGCATTGTAAATACTGAGATCAATAGAAAAAGCTGTACTGAAATAGAACACTAAACCTTGTTTCAAAAAGAGTTCAAGGATGTTCTTCATATTGATCACTGCTGCAGTAGCCTTAGCTATATGGGTTATAGCCTGCCAAGGATATAATAGCTGGCCAGCTTCAAAGCTTCAGGGCACATTCCATGCACCTAAACTTTCAAACTTTCAAGCAGCTTGAGCTGAGCTGACTAAAAGGCAAGTTTGGGCACAAAGCCATTCAGAGCTTTACTGCCTCAGAAGAATATGTTTTTCTGAGGCTTTTGAGGGTCAACGGTCGGCTTGTGCACTCCTTAGCAGGGCATATGAATTCCCTTTGGGAAAAAAAGCTTCTATTTTTGTATTTTTTACTGATGTTTTACTACTTTCCTAGTCAGGAAAGCTATTTTAAAGCTCGGGGTGTTGCGTTTTAACAGCTTGCCTCAAGACTGAAATGGAGCACTCAATGTCTCTGTCAGTTTAAAAGTAGTATTATCTAACTGATAAACTATTTTCTGTGGAGAAACTGCATTTATTTTAATGGGCTAGAGCATAGGGAGGGTTTACCTGTTGTGTGAGAGTGCTGTGCCCATTCCTGGGGAAGCAGCAGCTGCTATTAGTAACACAGTTGACCCAATTTTTCCTGTCAAAAAAGAAACTGAAAACCAAGCATATATCTACTCCTCCTCAAATTTCTTTGGATAGGAGTAGTTTACTGGGACTGGCCCAGGGTTTAATTCAGGCTATTGATCCTTCTTGTAATGTAGAAAGATGGATGCCTTCTTTCCTGAACAGATTCAAGATTCTGGATCTGAACAGGAGGTGCAGGGATAGGTTCAGGGTTTTGTCCTTAGATTTATGTTTCAAACTCATGGGCGATTTCTCTTTCTAATTCTGCCCGAGGGAGCTTCTCTTTCTGTGAGACTGTTGCTAGAATGGCCCAGTGGTTTCAGTGGGAAAACACTGAGGTTTCACAGTCCCACAGAAATACTATGAATTATTACAGAAGGATTTTCCAGAACCTAAACTCATTCCCCCCTGCCTTGTCTGCTTTAAAAGATGTATGTCTTGCTGCCTGCAATTGCTCTGATAGTCAGTCAGCTGTCCCTAAAAAGGCAGATAGGATGTATAAAGTTCCTCAGTCTTTTACATTTTTATACACTATTCCCAAACCTGACCCAGGAGCTATAGCCTTAGTTGACTCCTCTGCTGCTAAGAACTTAATTCAAATTCTACAATTTCTAATAAAGATGGGAAAATTACTGATAGGCATGGGAAAAATGTACACTTATGCAACATCGAATTTCAGAAATTAAATTGTCAGGCTCATATGTTAAAGTTTATTCTAAAATATTGTGAACATATGAGGAATGTTTTATCTAGAGTCTTCTTTTGAAGGAAAATCTGCTCTAAATAACTTAGTTTCTTCTACTGCACAGGTCACTACTCATTGTTTGCAGTGTGTGTATGACTGTTGACATTTCTTCCAGTGCTAGGGCCACTGGAATGGCTTTAAGGAAATATGCTTGGCCGCATTCTCTTAACCTTCCAGATGATGTTAAAAATGAGATTTTGAAATCTCCCTTGGATAGAGATTTAGTGTTTGGCCCCTCTGCTGCAGAGGCAGTCAAAAAATGTGATGAAAGGGGCAGACTGATTCAGGGAACCTCTAAGATTTTTCAGCCTCCTTTTCCAAATTCTGAAAGGGATTTTCTTCTTCTCATCCAGTTTCAGCAAAAAATAGTCTAAACAGTCTCAACAAAATTCAAGTAAACAGGCATATAAGAAGAACTGGCAAAGATGTCCCAAAAAGAGGTCTCAAACCTTCCAAAACCAAGTACACTCCAACAGGTTTGAATGACTGTTCAAGAGACCTTGTGAGCCCCTCCCACCCTGGCCCTCTTTCTCTTCCTTTCCAGGAGGTCATTCCTCATTATGTAGATCAGACTGTTTTGTTTCCACCTATTCTTCACATGCTTTCCCAAGGAGTGATAGAAACAGCGGTTTCCCAAAGTGGGGAAGGGGTTTTATTCAAGTATATTCCTAGTTCCAAAGAAAGGAAATGCTTGGAGACCAGTTCAGTATCTTTCCTAAACCTGTCTGTGATAGTGCCCAAATTCAAAATGATGTCATTTCACAACCTGTTGCCTCTTCTTCCTATTTCAGGTTTCCTGGTAACACTAGACTTAAAAGATGCTGATCATCATATTCCTATTCATCCAGACTTCAGGCATTTCTTAAGGTTTTTTGTGTCTGGATCACATTATCATGTCTCTGCCTTACCCATGCACTGTACCAAGAGTGTTCACAAAGTATCTAGCTTCAGTTATACCTCATTAAAGGTTACGGGGTATTCTTATACCTCATTAAAGGTTACGGGGTATTCTTATACCTCATTAAAGGTTACGGGGTATTCTTATACCTCATTAAAGTTTATGGGGTATTCTTATACCTCATTAAAGCTTACGGGGTATTCTTTTCTTTAGACAGGGATGTTCCTGTATGTCTTTCCACTTTGTACACTAATATCCAGGGTACTTTTGAAGATTCAGAAAGAATCCCCAAAATCATTGTGGTGACTCCCTTCTGGTCCAGGCAACCACGGATCTCCTTCTTTTGGAAATGTCCAGGGGAAACTAATACAAGCTTCCTCACAGAATAGATCTACTCATAAAAGAACAGAAGTGTTTGATACACTGTGACATCAGTCATCTTCAACTGACTACCTGGATGACAGGGTCTTAATTCCTTTTAGGCATCTGTTTTCTGAGGAAATGCAGCAGGTTCTAATGGAGGAAAGAAAGCCTGTTACTTGAAAATCATATATTAGCAAAAAGGTTTTCTAGTTGGTGCCAACAACATAGCCAGCACCAATTCAGGGCTAGTTGTTCTCTGGTTTTACAATATTTTTGTGAGTAACTATCCTACTGCCTTTCTTATTCCTCTATCAAGGTGCATTTATCAGCCATTTCAGCATGTCTGCCCATGCATCCTCCTCTTTCAAAGCAGTCACATGTCAAATTCTTCTTGAAAGGGGTACTTAAGAGGCCTCCAAATAAACTGGTGTCTCCTCCTTGAGTCCTTGAGATCTTAATTTTGTGTTAGTGAAACTAACGCTTGCTCTATTTGAACCAGCTAATCTGGCTGACTTGAAGTTCTTAACATGGAAAACAGTTTTATTGATTGCTCTGACCTCTGCAAGATGGCTATCTGAGTTGCAAGTTCTAATGGCGAGTCAAACCTACCTCATTTTCCACAAGGGCAGGGAATTAATCCTTCTTTTATGCCTAAAGTGGTAACCGAGTTTACTTTAAGTCAAACAATTCATCTCCAAGTTTTCTTTCCTGAATCTAAAAATGAGGGAGAAAGCACAATCCATACCTTGGATATCTACAGACAACTCAGATGCTATTGTGAGAGAACTAAATCTTTCAGATCAGTGGATCAATTGTTCATTCCTTGTGAAGGTAAGAAGAGGGGACAACCGGTGTCAAAACAGACTATTTAAAAAATAGTTGTCTACGGCTATTACTTTTTGTTATACTCACCATGACAAATCTATTACAGCCTGGGTCATGGTCCACTCTACAAGGACCTTAGCTTCTTCTAAGGCTTTTTGAAAAGGGTTGGACTCTAAAACTATTCTAGAAGCTGATACTTGGTCCTCTGTATATACTTTTACAAAGCACTATAAGATGGATTCCTTCTCTAGGTCTAGATAATTTTCCAGGGGCTCCAGGACCCTTCTCCTTTCACCTTCCAAATATAATTAGCTATGGTAATCTACCCATACAGCTAGGCTACTGCAGCAGTGATCAATATGAAGAACATAGTACAGTTGTGCAAGTTGAACTTACTATATCAGTAGATGTTCGAATGATCGCTGTTGCAGTAGCCACTCCCTCCCTCCATCCCCCTTGTTTTTTTGGCATGTTTTTTATGCCATAGTGTAGACATTTATTTTTTGTTATTCCTAGCTTTGTTCTTTCAGGGCTCAGCATCCCTTTGTTTGCTGGCAGGAAAGCTCTGAAAGGATTCACATCCAGGCTTGTCTTTTAGTCAGCTCATCTCGAGCTGCCCGACAGTTTGTGTGCGTGGAAGGTGCCCTGAAGCCTTGGAAGCTGGCTGGCTGTTATATCCATGGCAGGATATAAGTCATATAGCTAAGGCTGTTGTAGCAGTGATCATTCAAATATTTATTGTTATGGCAAATTTAACTTACACAACTGTACTTTCTCTTTTAGAGTAGTTTACAACGATCTACCAATGGGAAGTAACATATCAAGTAGCTGCATGAATAATTATGGAGAAACATGTCATATGCCCCTCTGCACTACTGGAGCACTTTGCTTTTTTAACAAAGTGGTGGCATCCTTTTATGAGTCTTTTAGCAGGCATCGTATGGATTCTGAATCCAAAAGTGAACGTTGTGGTTTGGTCTTGTGTAAACCATTATGGCTGCTATGCATGCCCAAATTATGGTTTCCTCTTGCTTTGCCTGTTCTAAAAAATGTCTCATGAGCCAGATGGCTTTGACCAGTTTCAGAAATTAAGCTTTTACTGCACCCATAACTAATTAATTTAGTTTAAAATACTCTGCTTGTGTTCCACATTTGTAAAAGCTGACCAGATTCAAAAACAAACAGAACTTTTCATCAGTCCAACTGTTAAAATCAACAAGTACTAATAATCTCTAGTGATGCATCACAAATTCATGTAAAAATAGCAATCTGACAGTTCTTTACTCAGTTACTGATACCATTTACAGCAACTGGGCTGAAGTTTTCCTTCTGACTGTTCTTTATAGACATGAATCAAGCTTTCAAAACAGTTAAATTATGATCTGCTTTTAGCTAGACTTGAGAAGTTTATGGAGAATTAATTCTCCGATAGTTATGGGATTACCTAATTAACAGACCTTTCAATTTGCCTATCAGAGGGCCCTTTCACTGAAGAATACCCCAGGGGTCTGTTTTAGGGCCATTATTTTTTTCCTTTTTTATCAATTTATCATTCACTAGATTTGCCTTCTCTAAATTTAGCTACGTGCACAGATGGTATTCTTTTATTTAACACAGACAAGACAGTAGCAGACCTATGGAAGAAGCTGCAAACCAATTTCACATGCACTTGCATCTGGACCTGTAAGAATAATTTTACATGCCCTTACAGCTGGACCTGTAAGAATAAACACTTCATTAAATACCACTAAGTTAGGTGTTATACTTTCCACTATTCTGCACAGAGTAATAGACCCCTTCCCACTGAGACTCCATGACCCAAATAACAATTTTATTGCTAGAGTGACTCAACAAAAATACTTAGTTTTAATACTAGATATCATTCTCTTCTTCAAATTGTACCCTGAAAAATAAGTGCAAAGAAAAATCTCATAAATAGAACTGTCTCAGAGTATCACAACCGGTTGCTCAAGCCTTGGCCAGAAATGTTTGGGCCCACAATCTTGAATAAAGGCTACCCACGGTAGTATTCCACTTTAGTACTAACTCCTACCTACTTCAATCATCAGAAAACAAGGTATGTCACTTCATCCTTTGGCAGGCTCTATAACCCATCACTGTAAACTATTAAAGAAAGTTTAATGAATAAATATCAGCAGAGTGTCATAGGTACACTATTATTCAAAATCATATAGCTACTCAAGTACTGCTGGCTGTTGTACACAAAACTGTCCATAAGAGCAGCTAACAAGTCTCTCAGAGTCTGCTATGATGCTGTCTCCTTAAATAAAACTAGTTTTAGACTAACTATAGCCCCAACATCGTAGTATAGAACTACACAAAATATCCAAACTCAACAAACATTTAGAACATTTAAAATAAGATTAAAACACTCAGAAGAAAATATGAATGGAAGAGATCTGAGTCCACTGGATACATAAGGGACAATGGATAAACTGATGTCAGTGAGGTGATCATGCTGCAAATGGGGTATTTAATATAAATTAAAAACAATAAACATGTTAATATACAAAATGTAACTATGTGTCTTAAAGTTAGTGAGACTTGTTTAGTCTACTGTTTTCACTGATGCAAATTATTGTATTTTACTCAACAACTGTTCTAATTTTAGCATTTCCATTCTTTGTACTACTGTATCTGTGTGTCTGTTATTTCTTTTCAGCTGAACGCACAATATAATGAAAAGGGGTAGCTGACCAGCCCGCTTACCCAGTTAACAAATAGAATAAATGAATGAATTAATTAAATAAATATATGGCACGTGAAAAGGGATTTTCAGTTGTATTTCCACATCTCTAGCTAAAGAAAGTATTGACATTGTCGGTGTTTCTTTATAACATAATTAAATTGTAATACCAAATAAATTATATCATAAAGTAGTTGTGGCTGAAAAAGGCCTATGGACTAGCCCACCTGCCCAGTTACCAACTGGTAAATAAATTAATCAAGCTGCTGAGGTTAATAATGTGCTTTGTAGACAAATGTGTCATTTGTTGTATGTCAAGAAGAAATATACCATGTGGAATAAATACATATTTGTTCCTGCAAATGTCAAGAAATTTCACAAATTCATTACAGAGTTAGGAAATTTTAATTATTTTTTTAACAGTTAATACTTTGTTAAATTTTGAACATATCAGAAACATATGGCAACAGTTCAGCAAAAAAAGAAAACAATTGCACATAACAACAAACTGGCCTAATATATTAAGCTTGTAACTTATTTATACAAACAATGCAGTAATAACAATTATTGCCTCATTCTCAAAATAAGGAAATTTTAATTATTGAAAAGATAGGATTCTGGAGAGGGGTTACACTGCTGAATAGTTAGAAAGAAAGCTTGATTTTGTTAATAAAAAATCACCAGTGGTGATGTGGCCCTTTATTTTTTAGACAGTCATAGTACTGTAAATGACCACATTAGGTCAATGAATAAGGACCATATATGGTTCATTAATCAATATATCAGCCAAGGTAGAATACACTGTGAGGAACAATATGGATTAATTATTGCACAATGATTCAGAGAACAACTAGTGGAGATATACTCAATGTTTCCCTCCAAAACAGCTCATAATTTGAAAGAAATAATCTAGGAGGAGTCTAGTTAAAAAAGAATACCTAAGGATGATACATTAAGTTGTTTCAACTGTAGTATGTATCAATACATAAAGTGTACTAATGTGCTTGCCATGCAGGTACTACAAATATTATTACAACAGCAATGTGAATGTAAGACCACTGGTGTAGTCTATTAGGTGATGTTCACATGCAGAAACTTTTGCCTGAGACCTCTGTATATGTGGGTGTGTGCTGTGCTTGACTATGTGATCTGTGTGGTAGAAATCTATAACTTCAAATTTTGGAGCATATTGTTGTTGTGTCTTTCAGCTTTTCCCGGTTAGGGGTCACCACAGCGGAACTCCGGTCCGCTAATGATTGGCAATAGATTTTTACGTGCCGACTTGCCGGGTCTGACACACAACCTTCAACGAAGGAACGCCCATTCACGCATGTCGCCACACAGAAGACGTTCTGACTGAGAATCGAATGGGGCAACGTCTTACTGTGAGGCGACAGCACTACCGCAGCACCAACACCAGCACCAGCAAGTCTCAAGTGTTCAACGCCTTTGTACTAATTCAAGTAGTCATTCAGTATGCTGTTGTCTATGCAAATAAAAAAAATTCAGAACTGGATATAGATTGTGAATATATATTAAATGAAATAACTATTCAACATCTGTATGGAAGTTTCCTTCAAATCTGCACTACTGAATAAATGTAAAAGCAAATCTAAGTGATAGAAGACATGCTGTAATTGGAAGGTGAGACACTTTTTCATTTATTTATTGTGTTCTTCCTCCTTACACTTAAGTGTTGAAGTGGTTTTATTCTGCTGTATTTACTATTGCTTGTTAGTAGCCTGATTACATTTGTCTGATATTCTAACCCTCTTAGTCTTGATTTTAGCTTTTGGGCTTCAGGCCAGTTATTTTACATTTAAGAAGGTTTTCGTGGTCTACACTGTTGTGGACAAGCCCTTATCAAAACCCTCTCTCCCAAGTCCTTCCAAGTTTCAGAATACTGTGACTGAACAATTCCCATCAGTTTCTCCTGCCAGCCTAGATGACATGGGCATGCTGAGACAGTGTAGCAACTGCCTCATGTTCACTGATAACTCTCTTCTCCTAGCACATAATTCTTCTACTTGCGAGAAATGCATCTATATCAGTAAAATGGAATCCATGCTCTCTCACGCCTCAGTCAGCACCCCTGACAAAGAGGAGATTGTTAGCACAAACACCACACCACCCAGATCACATAGTCAAGCACAGCACACACCCACATATACAGAGGTCTTCAATAAAAAACTTGCCTAAACAGCAGAGACCTCCAAAACACACTCACAGACATTCCACACACAACACCAAACACATCACAGACAGCAAGCAACACGCCAGTGTCTCACAAACACAGCCCATAAGACATAACAATAAACTCATACAGCCCATAAGGCACAACATTAAACCAAATATATTAGTCATTGGTGACTCAGTTGTGAGACACACTGATGTCTGCCTCACCAGGCTCGACAAGGAGAAGATTACGGTCAGTTGTCTGTCAGGTGCCAGAATCTGCCACATCACGCATGCACTTAAGTCTCTCCACAGCAGGTACAAGTATGAATCTGTCATTGTTCATGTTGTTGTGAATGACTTGAGACATACCTCCCTGGACTATATGAAGAGAGACATGATTGAGCTGTCAGAGTATGTGTCCCAGGCAGGTATGGCCCTAGCCCTAAGCAGCATCCTACCTTCATCAAGAATGATACCACAATACCAACAAAAAATACCTGACATCAACAATTGGCTTAGTTTCTGGTGTCATTCCAAAGGGATCCAGTATCTGTCTGCCTGGGATGACATGGTTGATAGGCCTTGATGCTTTGCCACAGATGACCTCCACATGTCACCCCTGGGATTCAGGATTCTGGCCAAGGCTCTTACCTCCCCCATTGTGCCTTTTTTAGGCAATGTCCCACAGACAAATCTTCCAACATAAAAGATCTGTCAAAAAGCAAATTGAAAGTCATGCTGCTTAATGCTAGGAGCCTTAACCTGAAAATGCACTCACTGGAGGCTCTCCTAGCACTGAAAGATGTTGGCATCTGTGCAGTCACAGAAACTTGGTTCAAGGCTACAGAGAGCACCCCTGCCTTACCAAGCTATACCTCATTCCACACATTCCGACCCCAAAATGGGGTCGGGAAGTCTAAGGGTGGTGTAGTTTCTATTTTCATTAAAGACAAGCTCACCTCCAGACTGGTTTGCCAGCATGATGCACTAGAACTTCTCCGTGTGAAACTGACAATTGGCAAGACACCCATCCAAGTTATAGACAGCTATAGACCCCCCCTCCATGACTCAGGACACCCACTCCTCCTACCTGGACTTACCTGAGTCCATCAAGGCACCCTCTAACACCCTGATCCTTGGTGACTTCAACTACCCCACCATAAACTGGGTGAACTATTCCTGCTCTAATGCACTCACCCAATGATTCCTTGACTTCATCATTTCTAATGCACTAGACCAGCATGTCTCATCCCTACAAGGGGAGATAGCATTCTAGACTTGGTTCTCACCAACATGGGTGACTGCTGCTCCACCCCCATAGTAAGTTATTCCCTGGTGAGATCAGACCATCTGTCTGTCTCATTCAAAGTGTCTATCTTATCCAGCCCCCAGCCATAACCAGGCAAAAAAAACTTCTCAAAAACTGACTACAACCATCTAAGGGAAGGTGTCAGTAGCTTCACACCACCACCTCCCACAGAGGATGCAGACAAATATGCTGAACAGTATACCAGTGCAGTATACAAGCACCTGTACAACTGCATGGACTCAGCCATACCCAACAGAACTAAAACTTGCACCTCAAGGAAACACAAACCTACGTAGTGGACATCCTCTATCAACAGGCTTTACAACAAAAGGAAGAAACTGTTGTCCAAGGTTAAAAGGCACAAATTCCTAATTGGAAAAACTCCCTTCTTAGCCTCAACAAGCAAATTAGATCATTAGTGAAAACCACCAAAGCCAATTATGAATCGAAACTAGCCTCTGAAACAAAGGCTAAACAAAAAGCCTTTTTCAGTTACAAACCTCCATGGCAAAGCCCAGGTTTGTTCCGAATTAGTTCTTAATGGTACCACTTACACTGATCCTGTTGACTTAGCCAACCTGCTAGCAGACAGGTTCAGTGTAAATTTCACTCCCTGTCCCCCACAAAGGCCCATTCAACATCCCCAGTACTTGCCCATACCTCACATCTCCATAGATCAAGTGTTAAAGGCCCTAGTCAAGGCAAAGAACACAGCTTCCATGGGACCTGATAGTATCCCAAGCTGTATTTTCCAACATCTCCAGCAAAAACTAGCCTTGCCATTGAGCACCCTATTCAATCATAGCCTAAGTACAAGTAGAGTGGATAACTACCATTGTCATCCCTTTGCACAAAGGTGGTGCCACTACTGACCCTAGAAACTATTGCCCCATTAGCTTGACAAGTCTGATCTATAAGGCCATGGAGTGTATTATTATGGACCTCATAAACAAGGACATATGCAATCTCCAAGCACTTGACCCCACCCAGTTCAGATTCGTCAATGGCATATCTTGCCTGTTGAACCTGGTTGACTTTTTTGAGACTGTTACCAAGGCACTGGATGAGGGAAAGTCAGTACATACAGCTTACCTTGACTTGGCCAAAGCCTTTGACACAATCCCTCACTTGGGCATCATCAAAAAGCTAACAGAACTTGGCATAAATCCCTGTTTCATCAGGTGGGTGGCCAACTGGCTCACTGATAGGACCCACAAGGTCAAAATAGGTGCCACTACCTCCGACAGCAGACCTGTCACTAGTGGTGTCCCCCAGGGATCTGTCTTGGGACCCCTATTGTTTGGCATCTACTTCTCAGAGCTCCAGACAAAGACAAAAGGCCTGTGGCTGACCAAGTTTGTGGATGACTGTAAATTGGGTGTTGTCATTGACTCTCCAAATGATGTTAACATACTTCAAGAGGGTCTCACAGCAACAAATGACTGGTGCCAAAGTCATGGCCTTAAGTCAAATGCAAAAAAATGTATTATCATACCATTTGGCAAAAACACGGCCTCTACTGATTACCACATTAGCATCAACCCCCTAAGCACACAGTCTGTGGTGAGAGACCTGGGTACACAAGTTGACAACAATCTCACATTTGACCATCATGTTGAGACAGTGGTCATAAAAGCCTTTTACTTGGTTCAGCTCATAAGTAAAGTGTTTGCATCCAGAAAAAAGGAGGTTATTACCTCTCTGTACTTCTCCCTCATTAGGCCAATAATTGAGTAAAATGCCCCATTTGGTATGTACCTCTCCAAACACATGCACCAACTGGAAAGGCCACAGAAATACCTCACAAAGAGAATCCATGGCCTCCAACACCTGTCCTATGTGGACAGGCTCAAATCACTATCACTCTACTCTGTATTATACAGATTGCTCAGAGGTCATCTGTATCTTGCCTACAAGGCAGTCTCAGACCCTGCTCTACTAGAGATCCTCCATATCCGTACGTCTAACTGTTCGTGTAGTACCTGATCAAAATGCTTAAATCTAATATGTGACATTAACAAAACCTCCCCATACATGTCAAACAAAGTACGTCGCTGATGCTCTTCAAGCACAACCTTGATGTGTGGATGGGCATCCACAAATTTGTCCCAGGGGTTCCACCTGTGTCCCTTATTGACAGGGGCGACAGATGCTGATTGAGGTTTCTCTTTTGGTGATAAATTCTTGGCTAGGCTTGTAAGGGCCCCAGAGTCATCAGCCTACTAATCTCCTATGATCCTATGATAATGGCATACAGGTTATTGTCATGCCCCACTAAGATGGACCTCCTTCATATCCACAAAACAAACAGCACCAGAATTACCCATTCTAAAGACTTAAACCTTGCCTGTGATATAAATAAGACCTGCTGGAGAGATAGGTATGTATCCCAGACACTATCGCATCTATGGAACAGGCTCCCCATCCATGTGAAGCAGAGTTCCTCCCTAACCCATTTCAAGTACAACTTGGACAATTGGATGGAAAGCCAGACATTCATCCCTAGTTTGGCAGCTATGTCTCTAATGGACGCAGTTAACCTGTAAGTGGTCCATCTCCCAGACCTATGTTTACATGTATCAAGGTTATCAGAGCTTGTCAGTGATTTAGGATGCATGGCTAGCCTTAAAAAGGCCCTTGTGGTCGTTAGCCTAGTAAACACCTATGAACCTATAATGTCATCTGTGTAATGAATCTTAGAACCTGTGTATTTTACCACCATTTGTTATTCTGACCTGATAAGGACCAATTTTAGTGCCTAAAATCTTGCTGTGTTGTTATTTTAATTGAGAAAATATCATTTGTTTTATTTACTGGGCTCATCTTCTTCAAAGGCAGAAGCATTGAATAGCATCAAGGCTTCTTCCCCTATGACATGCAGACGTATGGCACACTGTACGTTTTCATGCTTCTCAGCTTTCCCTTGCAGTGAAGAACCATTTCTGGATCCACAGCTTCCAGTTTTCTCTTATATTACATTGCAGTGAGAGAATTATTGATGGTCCCATTTTGTCCATCTTTCTATAGAACAATGAAATACTCTGGCAGCTTCTCACAGGTTGTATGAGTAAAAATGTTATGTCAACTTTATTTAAAAAAATAACATATTTCATGCTGTGAATTGTATTTCTAAATTACCAGCTTCTCAACAAATCAAAAACAAATAAACTTTTCTACATCTGACAAAACGCAACATTTATATTTATCACAGTGCTTAAAACAGCAAACACACACTGTCGATGTTGTACTAGCTTCCATGAGGACTTTATTTGTGACTCCCCAAATGCCAAAGACACAGTTTGTTATGGTTCCCTTAAAGAATAAGAACACATTTCTTAAACAGATACTAGCATATACGGGTCTAGTTTAGATCGCCAAAAACTTGAAATCTCGAGCACTCACATGAGCGAAAATGCAGATATTCGATATTCATTATTTTGGATTGCAGTACAGTGGAGATCAGGATATTTGCCCTTTCCTCACTGTAGTGTGATCTCGGAGTTGGAATATATATTTAATGGGGGGTATGGGGGGTGCAGCCCCCCACAATAGTGATTTTGAATACCTGCATATTCGCTCAGGTGAGCTCTCGAGATTTTAAGTTTTGGGCGATATAAAGTAGACCTACATACACAACAAGTAAAAGTTGTGGGAAGGCAGTTGTTGGGTTCTTTTTTTTTTTAAAGAGTAGTAAAAGGATAGGTGATCTAGGGATCACATGTTAGAATGGATAGATGTGGTGGTATAGGTCAAATTCCAGATTAGTAAGTAATTGAAAAAGAAGAAATAAGAATTCATGTCATTCGGCTGAAAGTTATAAGTGTAAGTGGTTCAACAGGTAGTGCGCTTACATTTGATGTTGGTAGGTAGAAGGTTGAAGGATCTACTCCCATTACAGGTAGTATGATGTATTCTAAATTTTGTAACTTTAGATTTTTTAGTATATAATATACATTTATAGTACTGGCAACTGGGTGACATCACTCATGTCATTAACCACCTTATCTAGCTTACAGTTGTAAGCAAATGTATTAAACAAACATATAGAATCAATAACTAAAAATGAAAAACAAACTGAATAGCCCAACGCTAATAAAGATCTCTGTGGACCCCACGAGGCAATCCATCCATTTAAAACTTACTCAGTTTTGACCACTGACCAGTCTGTCTAACCTTATATGCTTCCCACACCTCTTAACTGCACAGATGGTTGCAGAATGTCCATATTTTTGCTTCATATGTTTTGTCTGTTTCTCATAAAATTTTAATTTTCTGGCAAATCACTGAGGATTGAAGTCACTAAATAAAGACAGAAATTTGAGTTTCAGACTTTATATCAGAAAATGCATGTTAACAAAAATCCTGTTATGTTAGCAACTTTCTACATGTATAAGAACAAGATCTGAAATCTGTCCCTATTTTTGGGTCATTGTCCCGCCATTATTTTGGGATTTGTCCAGATTTCTTGCCCTAAGAAATTGAGAAATATATGGATCTGAATTAGTTGACTTCCTTTGGTCTTCAACCTGTGGGTTATGGATCCGGTACGGATCGAGCTGGCAAGTTCACAAGCATCTGCTCCAAGCACCAAGCTCCTCCCCCTACCCATAATACATGACTACTACCTTCCTTCCCTCAGATCTTGTTTGCCACGCTTGTGATCAGCATCATGATCTCCGAGCTCCGGGTATCGTAAGTACTTTGAGTTTTTTCTGGTGATAGGATTTACAGTTTTAGTGTTAGTTGAGTCAGGGTGGTTCCCCTCTCCAATCCCTTTCGCTGCGCATCGTGTTTTGAAGAGTTAAAAAAAAAAAAAAAGTTAGTCAGTGATTCCTCCCCTTCCCCGTGTGTGTAGTCTATTAGGTAGTGTTAGACTGTGATATGGCTGATCAGCCTAAACAGGTTTTCAGAAAATGCACAGAGTGTGACCACAAGTTGTCGCCCGCCAATGGCCACACACTGTGCGCTGTCTATCCGGGTTTGTCCCACCTTTCTGTGGATTGCAGTATTTGCTCGGGTTTTAATCTGTGAGCCCTGCGGGACTGCAGGGCTAAACTTGTTTTAAAGGGCCTCCTCCCTCCCACTGAGGTGGCCACTTCTTCTTCTCCTGCGGTCACGGCTGTGACCGCTCCTTTGGTTCCTGTTACTACTTCTAGCTCTGTCTCTCCCTCTCAGCCCAGGACTCAACCTTCCTTTTCTAGGCCTGGGGAAGGGGATTCCAGTCATTCAAAAAAGCATGACAGAGATCACAAGGCCGGGAAACACAGGAAGAGGTCCCAAATTGTTCCACCCCAGTGAGGGCTCCTCCTAAGGTTCATGTTGCTTCTAGACCTGTCTCGCCTTGGCTCCAATCTCCACATTTCTCTCCAGAGCCGGAGGAGCCGATGTCTCCCTCCAGGGTGTCAGTACACCAACCAGCTAGGTCGGAGTCTGTGGCCTCATTGCACTCCACCCATTGCCTCTCAGAGTTGGACATGGATAAGATGGTGAGACAGTTTATTTGGAAGCAGATCCAGACAGGAGTCCTCCCAGCTCCCTCTCCAATCAGAGGGTGTAGCTTGCTTCCCTTCTTTTCACCAATTTCTCCTTCTCTGATCCAACCGTCTGCTTTGGAGTAC
Source organism: Protopterus annectens (assembly GCF_019279795.1). NCBI lineage: Eukaryota > Metazoa > Chordata > Ceratodontiformes > Protopteridae > Protopterus > Protopterus annectens. The sequence goes on from NC_056739.1 coordinate 1,474,706,271, forward strand.
ATGGATCCAAGGATTTTCAGAGTCAGGGCATCGGCAGCAATGGTACTTGCTACCTCGATGCCAGAGTTGCCTTAACTTGTCAGATCTGACTAGTTTGGATACAAGTGCTACTCAGAGCCATAGCCTGGGCATCAGATCCAAGGGGGTGGAGGTTTTCCCATCCGCTCTGACTTTGTTGGATCTGGGCCATCCCCTCTGCATTCCACCTCCTTCAGGACCAGCTCCGATCCACTTGTCAGACCCAGGGAGAGCGACTGCTGTGCTGGAGTCCTAGGCGGTCCGCTCTGCCTTGGCATTCAATGTAGTGGAAAGGGTTCTCTCCGTTGGATTGAGACCCCTGACAATTTCTTCATATTCCACCCTGACTCCCCCTGGTTCTGGTGCAACTCCCATCATCTTATCTCAGGTGCAGCCCGTGTCCGAAGTGCCCTAGATGGATTCCCTTGAGGAACATCAGGCTGCTTGCGAGCCCTCTCCAGAGAGTCCCACCGGAGAGATTCCCCACAAGCATACATGCAATAGGAGGCACTTGGACTCTTCCCAGGAGTCCCACACCAAGAACACCAGTTTAGAGGAAGGGGAAGGTTCCCCCAGATCACCTTCCAAGGATTTCTCCTTCAGAGACATCATGAAACTATTGCGCCAGCATGGAGGTTAGTCCACCCCAAAACTTTCCTCAGATGAGTCAGTGTTCCTGGAGGCCTTCGGCACGGGCCCATCTACTTCCTGGGTGTCCCCTCCCATGGACTCCCTAGTGGACTTAATCACTTCACAGGCTTGGAAGGGACCAAACACCATGGAGCCTATCCCAAAACGTCCAGACAAAATCTTAAGCCCCCCTTCTGATAGACCTGCATGGAACAAGGGTTCCCTTGTAGACACAGTGGTGGTAGTAGTGGCCCCAAGAAGGAACTAGCTCAAGAAAGTTCCTCGGTCCATCCCGCCGACTGAAAGTCCAGGCAGAGAGGGGGGTCCGAGGAATTTTCAGTCTCAAGAGCCATTCTCAGACAGACCCTCACATCAACCCTGAGGGGTTGCCCGGCTGCTCTGCTCCAGAGGCAGTCGGGGGTTGCCTATCATTGCACCTGACAGCATGGGAGTCCATGTCATTAGACCGTTGGGTGCTACGAATCATATCCAGAGGCTATACAGTCCCTTTTGTGGTTCCTGCAATACCACCCAAATGCCTCCCGGATGTACCACCCGTACAAAGGGAGGCAGTGGCACTAGAGGTTATCCAGCTGCTAAAGAAACGAGCCATCGAACCGTCCCCTGAGACCAGTTTGGATTCGACACCTATTCCAGGTTCGTTTTGGTGCCAAAAAAGATGGGGGACCTCAGGCCCATTCTGGACTTGTCAACCCTGAACCTGTCCATTGCCAAAGAAAATTCTGGATGGTCATGTTGCAGTCCATCCTGCCTTACCTGCAAGGACAGGATGTGCTTGTTAGACCTCCAGGATGCTTGCTACCACATAAAAATACACATGAGCTCCAGGAGGTTCCTTCACTTCCAGCTGGGAGTCAATCACTATCAGTTTTGAGCTCTACCTTTTGGTCTCACCACAGCTCCCAGGGTGTTCACCAAGGTTATGGCAGTAGTAGCGGCTCACCTGAGGCTCCAGGGGATTCAGTTCTTACCTTACCTGGACGATTGGCTACTTGCTGCTTCCACCATGCATCTATCTTGCCAAGCCAGAGACTATTTTCTACATCTAGCGGATCATCTAGGCATTAATGTCAACATTGCCAAATCTTGCTTACAACCTGTCCAAGTCATAGAGTTTATTGGAGTATGGATAAACACCTTGTAGACAAAAGTCTTCCTAATCCCAGACAGAATCCAAAATCTGAGGTTGCATGTCTCGTCCTTTGCTCACTCATCTCGGCCACCAGTGGAGGCAGTGTTGCGAGCCCTCGGTTCTAATCCGGTCACGATTACACTTTTCCCATGTGCTTGTTTGCACATGCGTGTTGTACAGTGGATTCTGGCAGTACCATGGTCATTGTTGGATCTTCCACTCAGTCACCCAATACAGTTAAGCAGAGCCTGCAGAGCATCCCTTTTGTGGTGGATGCACTCTGCGGATATTCTCGAAGGATGCCTGTTTCTTGCAGCCCCGACCCAAGCCACAGTGACCACGGATGCATCCCAGCTAGGGTAGAGGGGGCATTGCTCGGGATGGACAGTCCAAGGCACATGGTCCCTGACTGAGACCAGCTTGCATATCAGTGTTATAGAGATGAGAGCAGTCCTTTTAGCGTTGCAGGCCCTTCATGCTTCTCTTCCTCTGGGAATGATTGCAATCCAATCAAACAACATGTCAGTGGTCTGGTACATCAACAAGCAGGGAGGGACCAGATCCTACCCCCTTTGTCATGAAGCCATGAGGGTTTGGGAATGGGCAATTTCCACCAGTCACTTTCTAGTAGCAATGCATATTCCGAGATGGTCCAACATTCTGGCGGACAGGCTCAATCGTTCTATCCTGTGGCCATACGAGTGGTCTCTGAATGTTTCAATAGTGGAATGGATCTTTCTAGAGTGGGGTCAGCCTTGCTGCGATCTCTTCACATCTTCTTCCAATATGAAGTGCAGTGAGTTTTTTGCTCTGAATCCCCCGCAGAGGGAATCCCCCTGAGACACTCTAGTCCATGCTTGGCCTCCTGGTCTTCTGTATGCTTACCCTCCAGTACCTCTTATTCCGTGATTTTTACAGAAAGCTCATTGACTGGGGAGCAAGGTCATCCTCATTGCCCCCTTTGGGCCTTGCCAAGTGTGGTTCCCTTTCCTCTGGTCTCATCTTCTAGCTCCTCCTTGAATCTTGGATCCCAATCCGGATCTCATATTTCACCCATCGGAGGGTCTTCACATGAACCTGGTCAGTCTGAAGCTCACAGCTTGGCTGTTCCAGTTCCCCTAATTGCCAGGACTTCCAGTTTGTCTTCTTCTGTTAAGTCTATCCTGGTGGCAGCTCTTAAAGCCTCCACCAGGAAGATTTGCCAAAGTAAATAGAAGCGTTTTTCCATCTGGGCTTTTCAAAGAAATTTGGATCCCTTCTCGTCTTCACTCCCAGCCATTCTCGAATTCTTAGCAAATATCTTTCAACAAGGGGTCATCTACAGTAAAGGTACAACTTGCAGCTAAATTTCAAGAATAAATGTGAATACAAGTTGCATTTACTGGATGTTCATAGACAACTACATTTTTACTTGCACAGAACTAAGTCCCTCCGAAAGTTTGATCAGTTATTTGTGTTTTTCTCTAAAGCATTTTGGATAAACCCATTTCCAAGGTGACTGTTGCCAAATGGATTTCTCTCTGTATTTTTCAAGTGTACAAAGACAGGGGCTTGTCCCTTCCGGGGCAGGTTAGAGCTCATTCTACAAGGTCCATGGCTACGTCTGTGGCCTTCTGGTCCAGGGTATCATTGGATGATATCTGTTCTGCAGCTACATGGTCCTCATCTCATGCCTTTATTTCTCACTATAAAATGAACTTGGTATCTAGAAGCCAGGCATCCTTTGGCTCCGCGGTGCTTCGGAATATCCTTCCATGAGGGCCACCCTTGGGTATAAGTAGCTGGGGACTATGTCCCACAGGTTGAAGATCAAATGAAGTCAACTACTTTAGATAAAGAAGTTATGTACTCACCATAACGTTCCATCTGAGTAGTTGTACTTCATTTGTCTTCAACCATCCTCCCCTCCTTCCCCTGAAACTGCTGGCTTTGTAAGTACTAGAGTACCCCCATTGGGGCTTAGCTGTGAAGTTGAATTTTGATATTTGTTGGATCGGGTTCTTATTTCTTAGGGGCAGCAAACTTGATCTGAGGGAAGAAGGAGGAAGTGGTGAATTATGGGTAGGGGGAGGAGCTTGGAGCTCAGAGCAGATGCTCGTGAACTTGCTGGCTCGGATCTGTACCGGATCCATAACCCACAGGTTGAAGACAAATGAAGTACAACTACTCAGATGGAATGTTATGTGAGTAGATAGCTTCTTTTTCCTTTCAAAAGCACACTTTAAATCTAAAAAAAGGGCTTATGCAATAGAACCCCCTTTATTTAGTGTCATGCTACCTAGATAATAACAAGAACCTAATTTCGTCATATGACCTATTCTACAAGATGCCATGCTGGTTAGGATCAAGTCTAAATATAAAACATTATCAGCTCTAAGCATCACTAACAGCAGGTTGTCAAACATTTTAGAAAGAATATAAGTCAGATTTATTAAGGTGATCATTTTTATTTATTTCTTATATTTGGACTTGAAAGCAGGAAAACCATTTGCAGGTTCAAATACACACCCTGTTCTCAAGGTCTCATTATATAAAATGAACAAAGAGCCATCAGCATAGTTCCTATAATTCTAATAAGATATCACATGCATGAACCTGAATAGGTTTCATTTTATAGTCACTCTTGATATAAACAAACAGGTCTACTGCATTTGACTGAAAATACAATTCAGTGAAAATGAAATCAGTGGGATCACTTCACTGAAAGCCCACTTCACTGAAAACTCATTTGACTGAAACTCATTTTGTTGAAAGTTATATATGGCCTTTTCCCCACTGTAGTGCGATCCTGGAGTTAGTATATATATTAAGGGGGGGGGCACAGCCCCCCACATATTATAAACATGTTAAACTATACACATTGATACTTACAAGTGCAATGAATAACTGTTTCCAGAAGAGAATATATAACCAACATATGTGGGAGCTTCACCCCCCCACACACCCCCCAATGTGGGGGGCAGTGCCCCCACCCCCACCCCCACCTTACTATATATACTAACTCCAGGATCGCACTACAGTGGGGAAAAGGCCATATATAACTTTCAACAAAATGAGTTTCAGTCAAATGAGTTTTCAGTGAAGTGGTCCTAGTAATTTCATTTTCAGTGAAGTGTATTTTCAGTCAAATGCAGTAGACCCAAACAAACACATTTCTTAACTCATCTTGGCTGACAATGAACTGTGCAAGAAATACCAGAAACATCAGCATCATACCTAGGTTATAATAGCATAATACAATTATTTTCAAACTTGTCATTAACAGAATTAGCTAATAATAATACAAATGACCCTGAATGTGCCCAAACAAGTGATGTAATATAGTGAAACATTTTCTTTTGTTGTGTGGGACACCTTGCATGAAATACACTAAGTTTGATGTACTATTCATACTTGCTAGTGTCAGTGGTTCAGTAGGTAACCCTGCTATATTTTATGCTGGAGAGGTAAAAGGCTATGGGTTCTGTTTCCACATTAAGTGTTTGGATCACTTTTCTAACACTGACACTGCAGTGTATCGTGGGGTGGGTTGCTGCATTCCTGACTATGCTCTCTTTCAAATAAGATGTTAGCCTGAGCACCTATCTGCCTGAGTTGGTTTTAGTTCATATGGATATAATGGTATTTATAAAGATGATCAGGGGAAATTTCCCCAATGCCCTGTTCAAATTTCTCCATTTAGAATGAATACCTCCTCAGATCTCCTCTGAAGAGAGTCTGTAGGTCTGGTGGGACTAATCTGATGAATAATGTATAAATAAAAATAAAGGTAATCACATTTCAAACAGTTTTTGGTATTGGTATATTTTTATCCACACCAATTTCTCCCATTTTCAAACATTTGTTTTTGGTAAATGCTTCCTGCAACTTAATGGACTACCGAGCAGTTATAGGCCCAAGTGAGCACTATTACTGATCAGTTTGTTGAATCTTCCTTTAACCTACTGAAGCTGTAAGGAGATCGGTACTCATTGTGAGGCGTCCACAGATTTTTCGTTAACATTCCTTTTGGTTGGACTATACTAATGTTTCATTAGAAAGCTAATATTCTTTATTTGACATATTTGTAGCTGGCGAAAGTAAACAACTTCCTCTAATCACTATAACATGTTCATCTTCAAAGAAGTGTATTTATTGAAGTAAGGCAAAATCTGATGATATTTCCACAAATAATGCAACTTATCTTGATCATTTAAATTTGGTTACTACTATTACCATTTTACTAATTAACTGTTTTGGACTTCGTATGTATTTTGCAATTTTTTTCACTTAAACCTCCACACACACACACACACACACACACACACACATAAAATACCATTTTTTCAGCTTTATTGACTTTCCATTAGAATTGTTGTAGTTATAGAGAAAATGAAAAACAGAATTACACCAAATAATGAAAGCGTATAGCTCCACGTAAAGCTGTAAAATGAAACTGAACAGTGTGTACAATAAAACATACATTGAGCTCCTACAAATTAGTCAGGTAGTATCAGAAGGGGACATTTTTAAAAAGCAACATACATACATATTTCCAAAGCTGCACTTTCAAATTAGGGCTGGGATGCAGAAACTCTTCAGAATAAGGCTATTCCTATACTTGTCTAAAACTTGCAGCATTGTTTATGAAACTTGCTGACATATGACATTTTCTGAGATACAGATTTCAATATGCGCAAGAAGAGTTAATAAAATAATGGTAATAACCAGAAATGAATACCACTTGTATAATTCCTTGATTTCATCTAACAAAATGAAATGTATTTTTTTAGAACTGTAAATCATTGTTTCTCAGTATTATGTTGTTGATGGCAGGGGTGTACTGTGGTTTACACTTTTTGGACAGTATAATATATATGGAGATTCTGTACTTTATATAAACAATTATAATCACGTATCTGACCATAACTGGCTTATTATGTATTCAAAACATGGATGTCAAGAGCAAAACTGAAGAGGCAAATCTCGGCATTCATGTCAAGAGCACATAATAATGGGTTATGATCCGAGACCTGATCATAATTCGTTGTAATGCGTGGAGCTTTATCTGTACCATGTACTACTAGTTGCAAAAAAGTAGAAAGTATTTTGTTGGCTTTCAAAGCCATAAAGCATTTAGTGATTTCTGTTAAACAGACTGCACAGCACATCTTAAGCTAGGGAAAGACTACTGGCACAGACAGCAGGCTGAAAGAAAGCTGTTTTTTAATTCTGATACACAGTCTTAACAAGTGAAGCAGGGGTACTTACAATTGTTAAGATCTGGTCTCTTGCTATTGAATCACTGCACTCTATGCACTGCATTCTATTTATGTTGTTTGTGTTGTAGACCAAAAAGGTGTTGTTGAGCAGAGCAGTTGTTTACTGTATAGTATAAATTCTTACACTCTTTAATATATGAAAAACAATTGTACTGTTATAATTCCTCTGGTATTAGTTGACACGTAGTATGTGCCATAATGGTCTAGGACCTATGCTTTGAAAACAAACTCAATGAAGACAATTGAGTCTCATACATATAGTCAAAATAAGAAAATCTGAAAAAACATATAATCAAAAATATATTAAATGAAAATGCATTTACTTACTGAAAATGCACAAAATCATCCATTCCTCACATACATCCCACAGGACCCAACACACCCCCTATACACTAATGATGAACTTAACATTAACCATAAATGTATCTGTAACCCTAAACCTGGCCCTAACTCTGAACTTAATCCTATCCGTAATTACAACTAAAAGTAAATCCTTATTACCAATGCCAACTGAAACACAAGTTCTAGGCCTAGAGTCACTGATGTGCAAGTACTACAGCTGCCACCTTCAGTCAGATGGCATTTCATTTACTGCAACATTTATGCAACTAAAATTCAACCAGAAGGATTTCACCAAACCTTTCTCTCTCAAACTAGCCACGAAAAAGTAACCTGCTTCCACTTATATCTAAATTTAACATATAGTTCCATTTTTGGGCTATAACTTTCTGGTCCACTCTTGGAAAAACAGGTCATAGCTGTCTGTGGGCTATACTTTTCTGTCCACTTCTGGAAAACAGGGTCACTGTGTCGACTATGATCACCCAGTCAACAAAAAAATAATTATACAAACGTGGCCTGATCAAATGTTAAGCTGTATAACTGGAGTTCTAGTCATCTGAGTGTCAAGAAATGCACATTGTACTCACAAATTCTGAAAGTTTTCCAGGGATTCATCTGAAGTAAAGACATCAAGAAGACAAATAACCTGAAAAATACAATTTAAAGAAACAGATTAGGTGAGGTACCATCAGGATGAGAAGGCACATTAGAATGTCCTGCATCTTCAAAACATCCCTTAATCAAGTAATTGTGAATTATACTTATCAAATATGCACAATGCAGTCTGCCTCCATAGTATATAGCAACAATAAGTTTCAAATGCACAAGCTTAATAGGAATATTTTATTGCTACGTTAGTAATTATAATCCAAAAAGATCATTTGAAGTTTTATTCTGAATGAGTAATATGATACAGTATAAAAATGCATAGTCTTAAAGATTACATGGAACTATTTGACGTCTTCTACTACCTAAGCAAAGACATTTTCAGGTGACAGCAGTTTTTGTTTTCAAAAAGAATTGTATTTATATAATAAAAAGATGTACTATTTTCTGTAATAGTAGCACTATTACCAGTTAATGTCAAATACGCAGCACAGTAGTGCAACAGATATTACTGTCACCTCACAGCAAAAGGTTCTCTGGTTTGACTATTAGCTGGGGTGCCTTCTGTGCAGAGTCTGCTTGTCCTCCCTGTGTTCACATGAGTTTCCTCCTACATTCCAAAGATATACAGTTGGTGGATTGGATACTCTACATTGGCCATAGATATGAGTGTGCGTGCATGTGTGTGGTATAGAAGAGCAACTGTGGCAGGGCTAGTCACCTGTCAGTGTGAAAATTGTCTGTAGATGATTGTCACTGTTGAAGTGACACCCCAATTCCATGTGCAAAAAAGGGAAGAAGGGGGTTATGGATGGATGGATAGATGGACAGACCATATATGCAACCTATTAAAACAAACTCATAGGAACACATTGCAGGAAACCTAAATGAAATTAATTTGTTGTAGGACGGCGTAACTTGGGGCCTTAACTTCAAATAGTAATGTATATAATTATAACTGAAAACCTGTGTACTAAAAATGCTGTTTTATAAATCAGCCTGATGCAGAAGCAAGTTGTCCTAGTAAAACACTGATTGTCTGGGTTTAAATAAGTGGCAAGAAATTAACAGGGATGGCTGAGGTACAAATAGCACCTAGAAGGTGCTAATTTATTAACAGAGAATGCATTTGTGGGTAGATGGTGGGATTAAGCGTCCACAGCACCCCACAGTAAACAATTAAAATGTTTTTTGACATTAGTTTCTTGGGATATAGTGGCATCTGCAATTCCACTTTACCAGACCAACACTCACACATCCACACACACAGAGCAAACAGGCTTCTCTTTGGTACTGTAAAAAAGGTACTGTACCAGAAACATGATCTCTGAACCACCATTTTGCCAATATCACCCCAGAGCAACAGACACACACACACACACACACACACACACACACAAAAAACAGGCTTCTCCTTGGTACTGCATCAGGAATGTGACCCATGAACCACCATTTTGCCAGTAATCAAATTCACTTCTGGTCATTCTGAGCCCATCTATTGTTACCAGCCTAGAGTTAAGCCAGGGTATCTAAGAACTAAAGCTCACACACCAGGGAGGCAAATGGAGAGCTCAGTCACAGAAGATATGGCAATTTTTGCAGTGAAGGATTTTACCCAAGCATTTCCGACAATAAATTCTCTATTCTAAATTAAAGGATTCAGAAGAACAGATATCAGAAAAAGAAATGCCAGACATGTTTTTCATAAGTCAAAAGTAGGCTTACAGTACCTTAATGGTATAAAACAGAAAGCAAGTGATTGAAATATATTATTTCATATAAAACTGAAGGTCACTTGTGATTTAATGGAGATTATGAGAGCTGAAAACACAAATTAAAAGGATTTACAAGTGTCTTGAATGTCTGTTTTAGACTGTCTGTGAACTAGTATGCTCTCTGAATGCATACTATACTGAAATGTCTTCTTGTACAATCGTTTTAGCAATATTCTATTTAATTTATTAATTTGCTAACCAGATAAGTGCAATGGACATCATAGACCCTTTAAAGCCATGACCTGGGCCCTAGGGAAAGGGTAAGTGTTTTTATATATATATATATATATATATATATATATATATATAAACTGGAGTACCCGAAAAAAACAATGCAGACAAAGGGAGAACATGCAAACTTTACACAGGCAATTACCTGAAATCCAGTCTGAGTCCATAACCCTGAAGCTGTGAGGCAGGGATCTTAACTACTGTGCTATCAAGCTGCCCAATATCTACTGGCTCATACTGGGAAATCACCTAATCTCCCCTGTCTTCCATATGAGGTATTTATGCTTACTGATGCTTTGTCAGGAAAAGAACATTACAGTAGGACCCAAATTCCCAGTTTAGTTCTCTTGATGATCTTATTCCATTACATTGTTACAAGTTGTGGGAAGCAGTATTTCCCAAGCGACTACTGAGATGCTCTAGTATAAGAAATACATAGGGTAGGCAATTTTTGTTAAATGGGAACATAACCGATATAATTTAAAACTCTAAAGAACTGGAAAAGTTGAGAGAGGTAGGGAGCAGAAGCACACACACACAAACAAAGCAGTACAGACAAATGGATATGTGTATACATATTAAGAGGATGAGACATGGACTGGACAGAGACAAACAGGGTCTAAAAAATGTGATGGCAAGAAGTGGACAGTACACAAGGAGCAGGTTGTGGCAGAATCGGAAGCTTAGACAAGCCTGGGGATAGGGTGAGGTACAGGCAGTTTGCTGACTGCTGAATGTTGTAGGGGGATGTCAGTCTGATCCAGAAGATGGTTCAGATGGGTCATGTTGATCAGTAACAGGGGACACATCCTGCATTGGTGGACTGATGAGAGGGGCTTGCCTCTCAAATACATATGGTATGTGCTTCAGGAAGGCACGGTAGTGGCTACCCAGTGACAATCACATTCACTTCAGAATTGACAGCTGGCTGCAGCAGGCAAATGAGCTAGAACACCTCCCTAGAAGAGGATGCCCCCCCCCCAAGAAGGCCCTTCCTGTCCTCTCATCTGCCACAGGGCAGGGATTGATGACAGTTGACATACCCACAGTTCCTTGATTTCATTACCTATATGATGAAGCCTCAATGGGAAGGATGTCACAGTGGAACATGTCCTAGAAATGGCACAGACAATATAAGACACCTCTGTATGTACATGCTGTACTAACCATGTTGTGCCACAAGTCACAGCTTTCTTGTTCAGCAGCCAACATTACTGGCCTCCTTCTGCTGAAAAAAGCAAGGGACAAAACAGTCATCTCATACAAGTACACACCTGCAGCTCCACGGGTATGTACATGATAACAGAAATGTGGCCACAGCTGCTATGGTCCTATATATACATGCACAAAAACAGAAACATGGAAATATGTCCACTGCTTGACAACAAATCTACAGCTCCCACACATATTTGTAAGATGGCAGGAGCCAGACATGATATCAGCAGCCACACAAGTTAACAGCTATGCAATACCCCACAATAAGCAGCAATGCCATGACAGAAAGGCAAGTAACATACAAAGCACAGAGTCAATCCCCCGCAGTAGCCTACTTGGCATGCATGTGTGCTCTCAGAGTAAACTACTACAAAACACTATATTATTCTGGTTTTCCTGCCTAATCTCTGCTCCCACTACTGGAGATCTTCAGGGTGACGGTGCTGCTTGCCATTATGCCAGTGCCTGCTTTGCTTATCAGTCCTGGTAGCCTCACTGAGCAGCTCAAAAGGGTATACTAGATATCACCCTTACAAAATGGCTCCTGATAGGGTCCCAGTAGCCATTCCTTGAACTGGCTGTGGAGCAGAAAAAGTATCATGTTGCTCTCCTTGGCATGCTAGAGAGGAACTCTGCAGGGAGGATTAGCACTAATAGTTACTGCTAACAATATCTTATAAAACAAAACGGGGACCTGGGATTCACAACTCAGACATGAACTCTGAATCATAAGCAGAACATCCTATCACAGCCCTGACAAGCAACATGCATACACCTACAGGCAGTATTTGCAAGTTCTCATCCCCTAATTGTATCAACAGTGTGGTGTGCACCTTAGCTGTCAACTTTGCACTGCACTGAAATACAGCAAGTCACAAACACATGTAAGACTTGCTGCATTAGCATACATACTATGCAAACTGCTATTTACTTACAACTTAAGCAAACAGCTTGCCATTTTAAATACCCAAACGTGCACCAAAAATGAACAGTGCAGCAACATTACCAATACAGCATTTTGCAGCAAATTACTAGCAGCAGATACAACCCTGAAGATTTACACAGTGTTTGGCAGCACTGTAATAACACGTACATTTCTGGTATGCTGTATAAGCAAGTGCTTACCTGAGAAATGAGCAGAGGTACATATCCTAGTCTGTAAAATTATTTGCTTGAATCATGTACCTCCATATAGCTCGCTTATAAAATAAGTAGCAGTAGACCCATACTGTAGGTGAGAGAAGTCTGTCCAGTACAGTATATATATATATATATATATATATATATATATATATATATATATATATATATGTGTGTGTGTGTGTGTGTGTGTGCTGTAAGAACATGTTGTGTGACCAACTGTTGCAGAATCCCCAGGTGTAACCCAACATCATACCTCAGGCACACATACTACCTTAAGGTACCATGTTGGTGATACCAACCCATACAGTCCGGGAGGCCCAAAGCTTCACTTGTATAGCCACCCTAGATGTACATCTCTGTTTATATGCAATTGCTCATTGCATAGCATATCCATGGCATCTACAAGTGATCCTATCCCTTCCTATCCTTACCTACACCTGTACTGTTGTATTTACCTATGACATCCCACTGATAACAGAACTGACAGGGTTCTTTGCTGGGACCCATCTTGTCTGGCATCTACTTTTCTGAAGTAAAAGCCAATACCAAAGGCTCTAGCTAAGTTTGCAGATGACTGCAAGCTAGGAGCAGTCACTGAATTCCCAGATGACTTTGCCATCCTGCATGAAGATTTATACCAAATAAATAACTGGCGCCAAAATCATGGACTGAAACTAAATGCCTTTGGGAAGTCATCTACCCCAGAGAACTACAACATTGACTATATGCACCTAAGAGTTGACCCAGTTGTTCAGGATATGGGAACTTATGTGGACTGTGACCTAACTTTTGACTAACGTGTGTCCTATATTGCACAGCTTATAAACAAAGGGATTGTGTCTAGATCTAGGGACATCATTGTCCTCCTGTACTCAGTCCTCATTAGGCTGGTCATTGAATATAATGCCTCCTTTGGCATGTGTCTGTTCAGACACATTTAGCAAATGGAATGCCAGCAGAGACACCTTCCTAAAAGAATACAAGGTCTAAACAACATGTCCTACATGAACCAGCTCAGAGCCCACAGACTGTTAAAAGATGACCAGTGTTTGGCATAAAAAGCATCTTCTGACCCAGTAGTGATGCATCAGAATACTCAGTCTAAGGAACTAAACCTCTTCTGCAACATCAACAGAACGGTTTAGATGGGCAGGTATATCTCGCTGCTTTAGAACAGACTCACTCTCCATATTCATGCGCAACATGGATCTATGGATGGGAAACAGAAAATTTACAGATGGACAGCTCCCTGTACTACTAATGGAAAGAGGCAGGTCCTAAATGCTTTATCCCCCCCGCATGGGTCCCCTCAAATGATCAATGATATGATCCCATTTATACTCAATAGGGTAATATAAAAATGATTGACCTTGGTAAGGCCAGTCTCTAATCAAACAGAGTAGGTTACTTCTAGCACAAAAAGGGAAATTGACTAGGCTTAAAATGGCCCACAAAGTCAGCTAGCCTGGTACTTATCTATGCACCTATAAGGTAGCATACTGTTCCCAGCAGTCATCAGCCAATAAACATGTGTCTTGCTCTAGTGGGAGTCCTAATGTCTTTCTGAGGGAATGGATATCAAAAGTTGGAAAAATTAAGCCACAATGAGAATGACATTCTACTATAGCAATTCAGAACCAATGGCCACCACCTGTTAGGGAGGGAGGGAGGGTACTCACCAGCCACTGCAGGACCACATCTGGAAGACAGTAGTCCATGATGTCAATGCTGTTGGTGGGCGGATTTCCACAACATGGTAAAGTCACAGGCATGTAACTGACATTGTCAGGTGGGCCTACAAGAGAACATGCATCATAGCAGCACAGAAGTTAAGCACAGATGGTGGGTGTTGGGGGGGGGGGGTCTCCCACTGCAAACCTAACTGATGAGGAGGAGTCCCCTGAGTCCCTGTATGGAGATGATAAGAGCACAGGTATCACACCTGGAGCACTGGATATAGGCTCCAGAAGTGGAAAGCCATTACACAACTCAGAGAAAGAGAGATGCACCAGGTTAATAACCACAATGTACTGTATGGAGTGGTATGATTATGCTCCAGTATCAGGAAGACGACAGACTAGTTAAGCACTTCTGTAGCACAAGACCTGGTCTTAACAATTGCTAAGCAGTGCCCTAAGTGCTGTTAATATCGGGTCTCATAACATGCACTAAGACCCGCCAGTAATGGCCATAAAACAACAGTGGCAGAATTTAAAGCAGCTTAGTTTCTGCCTGCTGTCTATGCCAGTAATCTGTCCCTGACTTTCTCTCTCTTTCCTTGATGTAAAACACCTGCTGCTATCTGTTTGACAGCACTCACTAGGTACTTTAGCTTTGAAAGCTGATAAAACACTTTGTGCTTTTTTTTCTCTTTTCTTGTCTAACAGTAGCAGATAAAGCTCCGTGCACTACAAAGAATAATGGGTGGGTCATCAACCCTAACCTTCTATTATTACTTCTTGACATGGAGGCCAAGATTCACCTCTTGAGCTCTGTTCTCTTGGTGAATTTCTTTTCATCCACGTCTTGAACTCCTAATAATACAGTTAAAATCAGAGACCTGATCATAATCTTCTATGTTTATCCGTATAGCAGCCATGTACTGTATGTTGGAATGCAACAAGTACCACTGTGCATGTTTCCCATAGGTACATCAAGTGTGCATAGATACATACATACAAATATTTCAAGCATGGGCAGTAATGCCCTTCTAGCCTACCAATATACCAAAACAGTTGTTCCCATAATAAATGTATGCACCCAGAAGTGGCAACAAAGGTATATGCCCATTTTATATCAATGTAGTGTTTACTGCCAGTTGCATTCATAACACAAGGCCTCACATGTGGAAGGGAAATAACTTCCATACAGAGTATAACAAGAACCACCATAACCACCATAGCTGCCTTGTCCAGTAATGTTGTTTATGGTTATGGGCAGATACATACACAGGGAGGTTATGTTGGGTGTGTTGGTTTGTCACAGGGTACACTGGTTACTCCTGCTGGTCTAGGGGTCTATTATTCCAACTGACCTGATGTTTGCAGTGAGACAGATAGTTGAGATAAGTTACAAATGAGTAAAGAGTCCAACTGGGAATTCTTAGATTTGGAGAAAGCATATGAATAGATCCCAAGAAAGCTGATATGGGCAGTCTTGTGATGGTTTGACGTCCCTGAAACATTGGTAGAGTTGGTGCAGGCTATATAAAAAGACCCAGTAACTCAAGTATGAACAGTGTTTGGACTCAAAGATGGGTTCCCAGTGGGAGCAGGTGTGCATCAATGTTCGGCTCTGAGCCCACTGCTGTTCATACTGGTGAGAGACTACTGTAACAAACAGGTCAAAGGGGACAGGTCAACAAAGTTGCTGTGTGCAGACAATGTGGCATTACAGGCAGACTCCGAGCAAGAACTTCTGCAAAGGATAGAGGAATGGAATGCAAAACTGAAGGTGCATAGTTTGCAAATTATCACAGATAAGTCAGTTATAATGGCGAGAAATGGGGGAAATCAGAATAAGCTGAGAAATGAGATAGAAGGGAAAGTAGTGGAACAAGTTATCAGCTTCAAGTATCTGGGAGGGGTGGTTCAGGAGAAGGGAAGTTTGAATGAGGAGGTCAAAGCTAGATTCAGAAGGGCTGCAGCCAACTGGCATAGACTGTCAAGGATAGTGTATGACAGAAGAATGCCAAAGAAGCTGAAAAGTAAGGTGTACAAAACAATGGTGCAACCAGTACTGCTGTATGGTACAGAAATTGGGCAGTAAAGGCAGAGCAATTGAGGAAGTTAGAGGTCATGGAGATGAAGTGCCTGAGATGAGTGATTGGATGCACAATGTGGGACAGACAAAGAAATAAGGATACCATAGCAGAAGTCAAAGTAGCTCCAGTTGTAGACAAGGTCAAAGAGAACAGATTAATGTATTTCAGGCACATGTGCAGAAAAGCAGAAGACAATCTGGTGAAGAAGATTTTGGACAGACAGGACGAAAGCAAGAGGAAACAAGGGTATCCAACAAAGAGGTGCATAAACTGTATGAGAGAAGACCTGAGACAATCAAGCTTGAGTTATGAAGACGGAAGGAGAGTGGTATTGAATCGAAAGAGATGGCACCGGTTGAAATGGCATCCAGACCCCATGTAGAAAATGGGTAAAAAGGGGGTTGATGATGATGATGATGATGTGTATTTCACATGGCTAGCATCTGTGATGCATTCAGTGTGTCTCCTATTTATCTCTGGGCAGTCACACGTACCTTAATGTTCACTGGTATATGAAAACAACACAGTCCTCCCAATTCTGTGCGTGGATGATACACATCAACCAGTACTTACACAGTATCTTTATCCACATAAAATGGACTGCCAGCTGTAGGTCATTTAGCTGGTGGTATGTAATCCATCAACAGTATAGTTTTTGTTCGAGCCACCAAATTGCGTTACCAGGTGATAACAGCACTTACAGTTACCAAGTACTGGTTCACGATTACTGCTATTGCTGCTGTTCTGGGAATGTCTGCTTTTTGCGACTCTGAAAGTTTCTGCATGCTGTGTACTATTATAGTGACAAACAGCTTGTTATGTGCCTAATCGATTAGTCTTGACTTCCTTTCAGTGGTGCATATTTGCATGTCATTATGCACTCATTAGACTGTGCGCCTTTATTTGCAAGTGATTTTATTATCATTTGCATGCATCATTTCCTAGGCTGGTTTCCTTGCTGCTCCTTAGTGTTATACCTCTCGACTGTCCAGATTTTGGAGGAACACCCATACATGTTCTCAAGCTTTTCCATCCCTCTGAAAATGTGGAATTATTTTGAGAAGTTCTAAGGTAAAAAGCATCCCTAATTTGGGTTTTTCTCCCTAAATATTTCTTTGGTCTGTAACTCTGGGGGTGAAATTTGAGAGGTATGTATCTTACTATGAATCATAACCTGTCTGCATATGACTTTTCCCCCCTCACAGTTGTACTGTGTACTATACAAACTATGAATCTTGGCCTCTATTTAATAGTTGCAATAAAAGATAAAAGATGTATACAGAAGAACAACAGTGTTACTAATACATGTTATTACGCATACTGAACATACTTACAATTAGTATTTATAAAAAGGAATGTGGTTTACCTAGATACATTTATGAGTGGAACTTGGGTTGAATAGTTTTATGTGTTAAAAGGGAAGCCAGAATAACACAATTCTGAGGCCCAGCTACTGCTATTTACCATTGCATTTGCCTTGCTGAAAGTTATATTTAAAGTGTGGCCTTCAGACTTCTACAAGGAAGGGTACCAAAATAAAAAAAAGAAAGTTAAAGCTAGAAGCTCAAATGAGGTTGAAGGTAGTGAGGTATAGGATAGGTCTCACTAATAAATGAAGAATAAACAAAAATGAATATTTTTGTCTATATAACTCTGGCTGAGCTTTACATATTTTTGTTAATGTGAAAATAAACATTTTTGTAATGTTCTGTTTGGCTGATATACTAAATATTTTCCTTCTGACGTGTGGCTTTCAAACCCCTACATTGAAAAGATTCTCAGAGATCATCTACTTCAGTGTCTGAGCTCACAAACTGGGGGACCATTAGAAATGACAGTTACTTACCAGGAGATAATTTTAAGAAACCCTGACATTAAGCTGGCTAGCTAAGCACAAAGGCACGTTATTTATCCTTGCCACCTTGCAACCTGTTTCTCTTCATTCTTCCTATACATTTATACACGTAGGTGATGCACAAATGGTCCACACTACTACAATGACAGAAGATACAGCAACAAGCACGCATGGTTTATTCTACTTCATTTCTTCAGAGTAACTTACGTTTTCATGGTTAATGTGTTTGAGTAGTCGAACTTCTCTGTAAGCTCTTTTTGCATGAATGAGAGACTGGAATGGACGATAGAGCTTTTTTATAGCAACTTTTTCTTTTGTCTTCTCATCTATAGCACCACTGAAAGATATACAAAGAAAAGTTTAGAGCTGGTTAGAAACTATACAGACCTCATAGACATTACAGTTCACAGGACATTTTTTTTAAGCTGGTACTATTTCTAACAAACATACTTATCACATTTCATAGCTTTTTGAGCATGGCCACATGGACATAGACATAAACTGATTTTAGGTTACAGAAAATCACTGACCGGATAATATCAGTACTAAGTATATTAAAACTTGGCTTCATTTCTTCAGCAGAAATAAATCTCTCCCAGCTGTTGAAGAAAGCAAAAAAAAAAAAAAAAATCACGTTCTCATCTTGCAGCACAGGGAAATATAATGTTTTGGTATTATTTATGTATAGCTGGCTTTTATTGTGAGTAAATAAGCTTTGGGTTGTAAAATGTAGCTGTCTCAAATGGGAAATCACTTCTGTTAAAATGAATTAATAAATGGTAATCTTAGCTTTAAATTTTTTGAAAAATAGAGTAGTGTAAAATAAAAATCAGGCTATTTAACAACAAGGGCACACGGTAGCCAAGCTGCTTTTTAGTTTGTACAACAATGTTCTACCAGTCCTCCCCTTAATCACATAATGTAATCACTGATATGATTTAAAAAGGACTGTTCCCCTAACAAACTTGTAAAGAGGTCAGCTTATTTTGATCATGTCCTTTCAGCTTTAATCGTTACTGGTTTTATTTAACATGATAATGTAATGAGAGTGTATTATGCATCAGTTCTAGGAATGGAAATTGAACTGTGATTTCTAACTAAACATGTACCACCACAGTCATCAAATGATATATATTATTGTCTGTACTAAGGCTTTACCTTCTACGTCAGATTAAACGTGAAACTTAAAAAAAACAGATACAAATATTAAGGTTTAATGCAAAATATGGAGGCCTTTTATTCCCTGTCATATCATAAATGCTAAAGAGTGAATTAGTGAAGTGAATTTGCTGTGGCCAGTCTGCGGTTTATAGTAAAACTGGTCAAACAGGGAGATGGTTGACAATTACATAAATACGTTCTACAGATATCCTCTTAAAATGTGAAGTAGCAGTAAGGTCATTATATACACTAGTAATTCACCGCATATTAGACTTATAAGAGAGACTCCTTACAGCATCTGGGCAGAGTTAGCAATATTGATGTTTTTTCTAAAACCCTACTTAGCTTGATATAAGGTGTAACTATTTTGATAAGCAGTAGTACATATCAAGTTTATGTTTATGTAGGGAAAATGTAGTGCTTAAAATCTGAAGTGTATTTTTCGATTAAGATAAACATTCTCATATCTTCTAAAAAGTCACTGAAACTTTAATGCCAGTTTATCTTCTAAGGCTTCGGTGTGCAGAATATGGGTATGAGATATAAGTCACCACTATGCACTTAGCCTCAATTTCTAGTACACAGAGCTGATAGCATAGAATTTCACTTAAAGATACAACAGACAGTACCCCAATGCAGATGGAAAGACAAGTAAACAGCTCCAATTCTGATGCAACAGGTGAAAAGCAAATATTATGCAAGTACAAGGTAATTATGAAATTGAAGAAAACATTGCACTGCTTAGCACAAAATGGAAAGTTCTGCTGTTATAAATTAGAAATATTTATATAAAAAGATGCAATAATTTTATTCATAGGCATATACTAGGCTAGTGATCACCTGGGCCTTTATAAGCCTAGCCATGTAACCCAACCCTACTGTGTCCCTATGCATCATGGGCATTTATTAGGAAGGGTATATAGTTAGGAAATTTGTAGAGATTATGTGGGGGGTATGTAGGTTTGGGCATACTTGCTGTCTGCCTCTGTCTATCAGAGACATGGGGACCAGATCTGGGGTGAATTTCCAATTTCTCATCAATTGGTCAAGGTATGCTTAAATAGAGTTAGGGATGGATTCTGCTCTACATGAATGGGGGAACCTGTTCTAGAGAATAGGGATCCATGAGACACATAGTTGTCATCCATCATGTCTTATTTATGTCACAAGCAAAATTTAAATCCTTGAATCTAGTGGTTCTGATGCTGTTCATTTTGTGGATGTGCAAAAGGGCCATCAGTGCTAGATCCGATGATGCCATGTATGACAGGCATAGATCACATCTCAGTAACCTGTAGGAAACTGAGTATAGAGATAGGGCTTTAAGGCAATCCATGTAGGACAATCTGTTTATACCCTGGGTTCTCCTGGTAAAGAAACTCTGTGGCTATTTAGGAGGCATCCTGGGATATTGTCAAGGCCCACTGAGGCTGTGTTTTTGGTCTTAGCAAGAACTGCTAGGACTACTTCCTATTAATAGTTGGGGGAGGGAGTTATGCTATTAGCTATTGCTCAGGGAAGGTGGACCACTGACCATCAGTTCGGCACACTGCTGAGTGTGCCTTTGAGGTTTCGGAAAATGATATAGAAGGTCTTGTGGTTGTCTTTAGCCTGTGAGGCTATAATGACCTAATAAATGGTCTTGTTGGATGTAATTAGTCCTCCTATTTTCCTGATTAATTTAATTAGTGAGGTCCTATCATAATGGTAGTTGCTCTTCCTGATTTTAGCAATGGCTTTTTTTCCTTTTGTTATATATCCTATTAAGGTTAGGATTTCGCCAGTATGCTTTGATTTTAGAGTTTGTTTCAGGCTTACTTCTAGTAGCCATTTACGTGGTTGTACATGTACAGGGACACTGTGAACATTTCCACATAGGTTTCTGTGAACTCGGGGTTAGGAGGGGCACTGAAGTTTAACAAACTATCACGTAATAGGATGTAATTTGCTTTGGAATAGTTACTAACTGTTACAAGGTTTCATGGGGTTAATGAGCTGATTTTTATTATGCAGAAAACAGATTTGTGGCTGACCTCACCAGTGAGGAAGTGACCCTGGTGATGTACAACACTCTCCTATATTGGTGAGTACCAGGTCCAGCATGTTTGAATCTCTGGTGGGTTTGAGAACTATCTGGTCAAGAATATTTAGGTTAATAAAGCCCAGGCATTACTGTGCTTGTGAGTTTGAGGCAGTATATGTTTCCTAGGCTATAGAGGGGTAGTTAAAGTTTTCCGTAAATAGGATATTTGGTTTAAAGGTGAGTGTCTCCAGTAGGTCTAGGTACCAGCTATAGGATTCTAGTGACATAGAGTGTGACCTATATCTTGCTAGGATATGGTATGGGACTTTGTCTATGGTGATTTGTATGTAGATAAATTCCAGAGCACCATCCTGTCTTACCAACCTAGAGATATACTTGTTACTATTATAAATTGAGACTCCTCCACCTTTTTTCCGTGTCTGTGCAGCTGATAGTCTAAATGTGGGGAAGGCATTGAAGCCTTGCAGTGCCGAAGTACTTTCTGTGGATTTAAAGCATGTCTCGGTAATGACACAAATATCTATATTCTCCAGAGTGAGTAGAGCTTGTATGGTATGGTATGGAGTTTCTCGTTTAGACTCCTAGCATTGAGCAGTAACGTCTTTAGGTTTATTTGGGTTTTATTTGCTATGTCGGTATGATTGACAATTTGGCATTGCTTAAAAAAGGCTCTAATGAGGTAGATAAACTTTTAGCCACATTTCAGAAGCCTATGGAAGACAGGTGCAGACCATCCTTTGCAAAGCAATGTGGTTTGTTTACCATGGCCTCCCAAGCTGACAAATACTGAATCTTCCTGGAAAGTCACCAGAAACTAAGCCAATTATTGAAGTCAATCATTTTTTGTTGGTAATTAAAAGCAGCTGTGCATCAGAATGATTCTTTCTAGTAATCTGGAATTTATGGGTAGTGTGGCTTTTTGATTTTGTTTATTTAAAATTCTTGATTTTGTTTATTTACAGTAGAACTGAAAACCTCTACAGATATCAGGTATCAGGAATTGTACGATGCATCTTACCCTGAAGAATTGTGTTTGAACATATCCTCACATCCTAACTTTATATCTAACAATGAAGACCTTCCTTGGTGGAATTCATATTTCCCACTGACCACCATTCAGCACAAATCTTAGAAGATCCACATACAAGGACATATTGGATGGTGCAGTGGGACAGCGGTTGTGTTGTTCTCCTGTTTGATTCTCGGCTGGAGTGCCTTCTGTGAGGAGTCTGCATGTCCTCTCTGTGTTCATGTGGGTTTCCTGTGGGGGGGGGCTCCAGTTTCCTCCAATGTTACAAAGACATGCATCTGGACCATTTCTCCCTGGAGCCTCCACTGAAAATTGGCCTAGTTCCAAGTCAGATTTTCATGGTAAACAAATGTTAAATAAATAAATATTCATACCTCTTCATACATGCAGTGACATAACATGCCAGCTATATATAACCATAAACATTCCCATACCCAGTCAGTTCTTTTTACTCTACTCATACAATTTGGATGGCAATCCTTGCTGTCATTTGTGAAGAATTGTATTCATGTGCCTAAATTAAATCTCACTAAGTCCCAATTTGGCAGTCAAATTACAAGCTTTTGATCCTTCTAATAGAAGAAAAAAGAAAAATATTTCACAGACAAATCCTGGGTGGTCTTATCTGAAGCTTTGACTGTGGAGGAAGAAATCACATTGTGTATGCCATAACAATTTAAAAGGTGATTTATTTAGTTATTTTAATCGTTATGTGACCCACTTGCTGGACACTGTGGAGATGAATTGTGTATTTGAGGCAAAATATTTACTTAATTGTTTTCTGTGCATTTACTCCTTGAAATAAAAGGTCTGATAGTTCTTTTTTTTAATGCTGCCTTCTCTTTGGCAGTGGCAAGGATGTTTTAAGTGCATACATGCTGAAAGATATGCTCAGTCCTGGGCCCACTCTTGTTTGGCATCTACTTTTCCGAAGTACAAGCAAACACAGGAGGGTTATGGCTGACAAAGTTTGCAGATGACTGCAAACTGGGCGCCATAGTAGAAAACACATCTGACACAGATATCCTTCAGAAGGGTCTCACAGAAACGGATAACTGGTGCCAGAGCCATGGCCTAAAGTTAAATGCCAAAAAATGCATAGTCATACCCTTCGGGAAAAACAAGGTTACCCCTAGCTACCAAATAGGTGGCAATCCACTGAGCATAGAAGAAGTTATCAGGGACCTGGGGACCCAGGTTGATAGTAGTCTGTCATTCGACACCCATGTAGCTAAAGTAGTTAGGAAGACCTTCTACATTGCCCACCTTATCATGAAGGGATTCTCATCTAGATCAAGGGAGGTCATAGTCTCCCTATACTCATCACTCATCAGACCAATGATTGAGTACAATGCCCCATTCGGAATGTATCTGACCCGACACTTGCAGCAGCTGGAGAGGCCACAAAAGTTCCTCACCAAAAGGATAAAGGGTCTCAAACATCTGTCCTATGCTGCCCGACTGAAAGAACTCCAGCTCTATTCAGTGCTCAGAGGTGACCTTTGCCTAACATACAAGGCCATGTCAAACCCAGATTTGATGAATATGCTTCACCTCAAAAAATCTAGATCCGTCAGAGCCACAAGGGCAGACTTAAACCTCGACACGGCTATTAATAGACTCGACCACGGCTATTAAAGGCTGGAGGGATAGATTCATCACCCAAAGACTCCCTATGCTGTGGAATAAAATCCCGGTATATGTGAGGCAGAGCACCTCGCTGGCCTTGTTCAAGAGAAATCTTGACCAATGGATGGGAGATTGCAGATATACCCCAGGGATTACCTCAGTGTCACTGCTCAACAGAGGCACAGCAAAATAATGGGTATAGTTCCCCATACTAAAGGGGTGGCGTAAGCCACAAAACTATGGGCTAGGCTTGTAAATGCCCTCGGGCAGATAGCCTAGTATGAACCTATGAACCTATGAACCTATGTATTACTTTATTATTTTAGCCACTGTGGGACACACTGGCTGGACAGTATTAAGCAGAATATGTATAACCTGTGTAAAAATAAATAATACCAGATGTGCATTTTGTACAGTAGATGCTGCTGAAGGAGTATGTGCAACATGGAAGTCATGGCTGTGTGTCAAAGGCATATAAACCAGTCCAATACCTATTGAAGGATGACATGAAATAGTTATCTAATTATAGCATGTGACACATCGATAGGCAGTGCTTACAGTATGGATTGTATAACACACCACAGGTGATGCATACTTTCACTGACAACAGTAGTAGCAGCATACAGAGATAATGCACATAGTGCTGTACAACTGCATAACACTCTCAACGTCGTTTGCATTCTGAGTATCAGTGGTTTTGAACATGCATGTTAGACCCTAGCGCATGCACATGATGTAACATCTGTCATGATGCTATCTAAATTACATTGCAGTTAGTAGATGCATATGTCCACAACTGAGCATGAGCATTTTTTGTACCACAAGGTCTACAAGTCATGTGCCCATTGTGTGGTCATAGTGTGACCAAGCAACATGTAATGAATTTATGGCATGGTGTCTGGACACATATGTGTACTCTAGCATTACTCTGTCACATATGAATATTCTCTGTGGCATGCAAGCAGATGTAGTCAATGTACCGCCTTGTGGCATATATATTCTGGACATGCCAAAACATCATTTCTCCAGATGTGCATATCTGCCCATGTTGTGCCCAGTTTCCAACAAATCATAAACAATCAAAAAAGAGCACCATTCATTTTTTTCATGGACAGTATGTGCAAAGATACATTGATGTTTACTGTATGTGCCATACATATATATATATATATATATATATATATATATATATATATATATATATATATATATATATATTACTGATCTCACGCACACACTCAAATATATGCGCACAATACTTTTTCAGAACTGATAAAACACGTGCCTCCACAGTACTTGTTAACTGATAACTGTTGTTTCCATCTAGCTGGAGAGTATGTTGCACATAGCAATATAATTCTGTATTGTGTTTCCTATGTCTGGCATGTATTGCAGTAGCATATGTTTTGTGTGGGCCTGATGGAGCATGTAAACAAATGAAGTGTGGTGACATATGTTCTGTGTCTGGCCTGCTGGAGCATGTGCAGAAATGAACTGCAGGGAAATAGAGTGGCCTAATAGAATGTCAGCAAAAATAAACACAGAAATATCCTAACCCATTACTGTTACGCATATAAGTATATTTTGCTGTCATGTGCAAGTGTCCAGAGCTTGTGATCCAGAGATACCTGAGCATGACAAATGTGTGGCCTGTCATACCACGCCACTACTTTGTAGTACACATAACCTTGTTGTGTGAACCTTAAAGGTAATTCTACATACACAAGGAAGAAACTATGTTTTATATAGATATATATATATATATATATATATATATATATATATATATATATATATATATATAATTGTAGCTTTGTGTAAATAGCAGTTAGGTGGTTATAAGAAATATGTGGAACCACAGACAATCTTGGCTACCAGGAAAGAGGGGCAGCCTAAAAATGTTGCCAAAGATTCCAAAGACAACCACAAGGCATTCTATAGTTATGTCAAGAATCTAACTGGCGATGCTCAGATCTGCTCTTGGCTACAACAGAATGGCATTAAATATACTGATCCCAAGGATATTACCAATATCCTGACAGACTTAGTGCCAACTTCACCCCCCTCTCACCCCCTAAAGGACCCATCTCAGTACCAAAAGATTGCCAAATTCCGGTAATCACGGCCACACAGGTAGAAACTGCACTCTCCAAAGCTAAGAATACAGCACCCATGGGACCAGATGACATCTCAGGCTGTGTACTACATGAACTCCAAAATGAACTGGCACCTCACCTAAGTGTCATGTTTAATCATAGCCTCACCTCAGGGTTTGTGCCCACTGAGTGGCGCACAGCTACAGTTATCCCACTCCACAAGGGGGGATCCACCTTGGATCCTGGGAACTACCATCCCATCAGTCTGATGAGCCTGATCTGCAAGGGCATGGAACGCATTATCTTGGAACTTATAAACAAAGACATTGGCATCCTTCAAACACTGGACCCTACCCAGTTTGGGTTCGTGAAGGGCTGATCTTTTCTCCTGAACCTTATTGACTTCTTACTAATCAGTCTCCAGAGCTGTGGATGAGGGTAAGGCTGTCCACACAGCTTATCTGGACCTCGCCAAGGCCTCTGACACCATCCCCCACTCTGGAATCATAGATAAACTTACTAAGCTGGGCATAAATCCCTATTTCACTCGATGGGTTGCCAACTGGCTTACTGATAGAACCCAGACTGTAAAAGTAGCCAACTCCAAATCCAGCTCCAGACAAGTGACAAGTGGAGTACCTTAGGGTTCAGTCCTCTCTGGCTAACAAAGTTCGCAGATGACTGCAAACTTGGAGCCATTATTGAATCTCCAAATGATGTGGATATTCTACAAAAGGGCCTTACAGAAACAGATGCTTGGTGCCAGAGCCATGGGCTCAAACTTAATGCCAAGAAATGTATAGTTATCCCCTTTGGGAAAAAACACATACCCATGAATTGCCACATGATGAGAGACTTAGGGACACAGGTGGACAGTGGTCTCACCTTCGATAACCACATCACCACAACAGTCAGGAAATCCTTCTATGTGGCACACCTCATCACTAAGGGCTTTTCATCCAGAAAAAAGCAGGTCATTGTCCCACTGTACTCATCCCTCATTAGACCTATTATAGAGTACAATGCCCCATTTGGTATGTACCTCACAAGACATCTGCAACAGCTGGAAAGGCTGCATAAATACCTCACTAAAAGAATCACAGGCCTAAAGCAGATGTCCTATGCTGACCATCTAAAAAAACTCCAGCTATAGTCTGTGGCATATCGTCTACTTAGAGGTGATCTCTGCTTATCATACAAGGCCATGTCAAACCCTGAGCTGTTGAACATGCTCCACTTAAAGAAATCCCAATTCCTCAGAGCCACATGCTCCAGGGATCTAAACCTTCATAATGAACAAAACATGCTGGAGGGATAGGTTCCTGACCCAGACACTCCCCATACTCTGAAAGAGACTGCCCATACATGTCAAGCAGAGCACCTCCTTGGCCCTCTTCAAAAGGAACCTTGATGATTGAATGGGAGATAGGAAATTCACCCCGGGGATCACGTCAGTCGCCCTGCTAGACAGGGGTCCAGGGAAGTCAATATTGTGGGATGAAATATCCGGGGAATTGTTTTGGCTAGGCTTGTATAGGCCCTAGGGCCGATAGCCTAGTACCAACCTATGAACCTAAGAGGCTGACCATTCATTTAGTGAGAGAACTGAGTTGAAATAATGGAAACTGCTGATTTGTAGAGTGAACTGGTGAAGGAAATTCTTCCCTTTTGTAGAGCTGGAAGTAGTATGCTGTATTATGGTGCTGAAACGGTTAGGGCCTAGAGAAAGGGCAATGATGGGGTGAATAAGATGTGTTCCTATGTGAGACGAACCAGATCTAGATGAGAAGGATCAAGCAAACAGTGACACAGCACATAGGAATAAGGCCAACAAAAATAACATGATTGTAGGGAAATTATTAACTATCAGTGGAAGGTGATCTGAGATCTGGGTATGCCAAAACTGAATTACAAGGTGAAAAATGGTTTATATGAAAGATGAATCAGAAAAAGAGGTAGAGAAAATAAGTGAGTGTGGAGAGGTAAAATGTGGCCTAATAATCATTTTTTTTTGCATTCTTTGTTTCCCTGACATCAGCATATTAAAGAGAGACAGTGTCATTGCAAATACCTAATTTTATCAGGCCTTTCTGTTGACAAACTTTAGTAAATGAGACAAATATGACCATGTCCCTCCTGACAATTTATTACAAATAAGTTTTGCTACAGTAGATGATAGAATGTTCCAGAGCATAGCATTCTTTATATGTTTTTGGATGTCAGGACATAGTAAAATCATAGATCAAGTTGCGACTTATTTTAGTACTGTATATATTCTTATTTCAGCACTTGTGATGATGCAAGGATAGTTTAAGATAAGTTGAAGTTGCTTCATCAACTTTCAGTTAAGTGTGTGTGTGTGTGCGTGTGTGCGTGTGTGTGTGTGTGTGTGCGCACACGCGTGTGTTTGTGTGTGTGCGTGCTCGCATGAGCGTGCGTGCGTGCATGCGTGAGTGCATGTGTGTGGGTGTGTGTGTGTGTGTGTGTGTGTGTGTGTGTGTGTGTGTGTGTGTGCACGTGAGCTTTAATTTTAAATGATAGAAGTACTAAAAGTTCCAACTACAAAAAAATCAAACCCAATAAGTCAAAGATTTAAAAGACCCAAACCCAACACATTGAAAGAGGTACAAACTTTCTTCTATAGATCCACTAACCCTGCCACTAATTCCAGCCATACATCATTAGAATAATGGTAGTGTTACGAGCAGGGTTTTTCAAAGGCCAGGTATAGGGTTGGGATTAGGAGCAGGGTTATAGTTAGGGTTAGGATTAGCACATACTAGTGAGGTGATCACCTCACTAATACATAATAACCGTGACCGTAACCCTAGCCCTACTCATAACACTATCAATGCACATAACATTTTAGCCACAAAGCGCATTTATTAACACACACGCACACACACACACACACACACACACACACACACACACACACACACACACACACACACACATACACACACACACCTCCCAACTTAACCCCTACTCTAACAACTCACACTTCAACAAAGACTCCTACATACTATCCCCTTACCTAACCCTAACCTACACACAATTGTATACACACACATTCCCACCCCTCTAATCCCCAAAGCCACACTTCTACAATTCTGTGCATTGGGTAAAATGCACATTCAACCTTATGGGCACACTCACCAAAAGTTCAAATGACCATTTGATCTTTTGCTAGTGAGCTATATATGCAAAACCTCTCAGCTATCCAGATTTTTGCTTCATCTTTTGGTTTGTCTGACTGTCTCTCATAAAATTTTGGGTTTTCTGGCAAATCACTGAGGACTGAAGTCACTAAACAATGACAGGCATTTGAATTTCAGACTTCACAGCCTTCAGAAAATGTATGCAAATGCAGAACCTGTTATTCTGGCAACATTCTAAGTTTATAAGCGCAAAATTTAAAATCTGTCCCTATTTTGGGGCTTTTGTCACCCCATTATAATTGCCTTTGTCCAGATTTATTGTGCTAGGAGATTGAGAGGTATTATTCTCAAACAAAATTTTATCTATAGTTTGAAACACAATTTTGTATATTTTATCTATAGTTTAAAAATACTTTTTCTTCATGTAGCAGGACAGAACCTTTCCCTTGATTAAGTCATTAGCAACAACACTGCCAACATTAGCAAACTTTTAATTCTGTTAGTGTATCCAGCACTGCATCTAATTTTAAAATGCCTTACTAACACTCACAGCTAAAATGGTCGCACAGACCTTCCAAGCCCATTTGTCATGTGAGCAATGTGTTTAGTTTGACAAATTGGCCCTTTGCTTCCTGGTAGTATAACACCACCAAGAATGAAAACAATAGTATTATTACAGTGAGACAATCTTCTTCTTTCGGCATTGTCCCGGTTAGGGGTCACCACAGCAGGTCATCTGCCCGCTCATGATTGGCAGTGGAGTTTTACGGTGTCGAGTTGCCAGCCCGGCACCCAACCTTCCACAGAAGGCACACACACACACACAATCACACCTAGGGCCAATTTAGAGTGTCCAATTCACCTACTGCATGTCTTTGGGATGTGGGAGGAAACCAGAGCACCCGGAGGAAACCGACGCGACCACAGGGAGGATATGTAGACTTCGCACAGAAGGCACCCCAGCCGAGGATCGAACCAGAGAACCTCTTGCAGTGAGGCAGCAACGCTAACCGCTGCACCACAGTGGCCACCCATTACAGTGAGCCAATGACTTACATTAATGTAAAGTACTTTACTGTTCATTAATAACCCGTGTTATTATAAAAGTACCTTCATATAACAGTAGAAATGTCTTGTAAGCAGCCTATAGAACTAAGTAAATGTGACTTTAATAATATTGCGAAGAAGCCTTTTTGAGAAGTAAAAGAAGATAAAACGAAGACATTACATGGCATGAGTATCTTAGCAATTATATCAATGGGATAATTGTGGTGATTGTTAAAAGAAAGTATTTTCTTGTAAACTGTATGACATAATCCACATGCCTGTAGAAAGAACACCTTTAAAGTGAGTTTAAAAAAAAGTAGTGATTTGGACAGATTATGGATAAGGGTGTAAATGAATGGAATGCCCTGAATGTAAAGACTTTGAAACAGTTCCAGTGATTTGCTGTGGACATAAACACTATATATGGGTCTACTTCAGAAGACTGACAAACCAAAAGACTGAATCCCAAAAGACTGAAAATTCAAAATACTGAATGATGGAATATGTTCTTCTCCACTGTTATGCAATCTTAGAGTTGGCATATAAAGTTAGCAGGGGGTGTGGGGGGCACAGCCCCACACATGAGGGTTGCAGGGGGGCTTGCCGCCTGCATTAAAAATGTGTTCAGTGTCTTGAATTTTCAGTCTTTTGGGATTCACTCTTTTGATTTGTCAGTCTTCTGAAGTAGACCCAAAACAAGAAAATATTGCAACATGGAAAGTGATAACATACGACAAGAAAACAAATCTTAAATGTAACAAGGTAGTAGAATTGATAAAGGTAGCAACATGTGTAAATCAGGAATTAAGAAAGATGAACCTAAATATAACCATTATGTAAAGAAGAATTTTACAAAAGTGGAAAAGTTAAGTTAGATAAAACTTGCAAGAGCACTGCATATACATGTGTATGAACAAGTGGGAAAGGATGTTTATTCGTTTGGGATGCTGGGAGTCAGAGAAAACAGGAAAAGAAATAAAGAATGTGAAAGTGATGGTTGGTGAAGCAAAAAAGAGAATGGTGTGGCAAAGGAAAAAAAAACAGTATAATGAGAATAGTTTTGATGACTCTGACCTTGATTAGCATCTTACCCTCACCAAGAATGATGCCACAGTATAAAGACAAAATGATCAATTTTAACAATTGGATAAAGTATTGGTGTCATTCAAAGGGGATCCAGTGTCTGTCAGCCTGGGATGACATGCTCAACAAGCCACGTTGCTTCACTAGGGATGGCTTGCACCTGTCACCCCTGGGCTTTCGAATACTGGCTAAGGCTCTTGCCACCCCCATAGTGCCTTTTTTAGGCAAGGCTCAAAAGACAAACCCACCTCCATAGACAATACAAGGAAAAAGAAACTAAGGGTAATGCTGCTCAACGCCAGAAGTCTAAACCTCAAAATGCACGCACTCGAGGCTCTCCTCAGTATGGATAACATCGATATCTGTGCAGTAACAGAAACCTGGTTCAAGGCTCCTGAAAGCACCCCAGCACTACCAGGTTATACTTCGTACCATGCTTTTTGGCCACAAAACTCAGACCGAACCACAAAAGGAGGGGGAGTATCCATATAAATCAAAGATACCCACACCTCCAAGTTAGTAGCACTGCACGAAGCATCGGAGACCATCCATGTGCAACTAACAGTGGGCAAAACTGCCTTTCAGTTTGTAGCCTGCTACAGACAACCCTCCCAAACTCAGGAACCCCTCTCGGCTTTCCTGAGAACACTGGAGAATATGAAGGTCTCTCCAAACACCATTATATTGGATGACTTCAACTTCCCAAACATTGACTGGGAAAACTACTCAAGCCCCAACGCCCTCGCCCAATGGTTCCTAGAATTTATAAACTCAAATGCAATGGAACAACTGGTCACCACCCCCACAAGAGGGGAAAACATATTGGACCTGGTCATCACCAACATGGGGACTCTATGTTCCACACCAGAGGTATACCCCTCATTGGTAAGGTCAGACCATAAATTAATCTCACTGGACATCCATATCCCATCCCCACCCCCAGCCAAGGTAATCACGGTGAAGAACTTCTCAAAAGCAAACTTCACACTTCTCAAAACCAAGGTGGTATCCTTCAAAGCCCCCGGGCCAGTGGAAAATACAGCTCAAACCGCAGAATCCTTTACAAACGCATTCTATGGACACCTACAGGAATGCATGGATCGTGCTATCCCAAATAAAACCAAGACTCACTCCTCCAAAGGCAGGAGAACTGTCTGGTGGACCCCGGCCATAAATAAGCTATACAACAAAAGGAGGAAGCTACTACATGATAGAGCAAAATCCCAAAAAGGGAACGCATCTCTGCTCAGTACTAGCAAGAAGCTACGATCCCTCATAAAATCATCTAAGGCCAGCTTCGAAAGAAAAATTGCACAAGACACTAAAGACAATCACAAGGCCTTCTTTAGTTATGTCAGGAACCTGGGTGGCAACTCCCAGATATGCTCTGAGTTAGTGCAAAATGACAAAAAATACACTGAACCCATAGACATTGCCAACATCCTGGCAGACAGGTTCAGTGCAAATTTCTCCCCCCATCCCCCCAAAAGAGCAAATGTCCATCCCAACAGAGTGTAGCCTCCCTGACATCACAGATGAACAGGTGAGAGCTGCCCTCTCCAAAGCAAAAAACACAGCATCAATAGGACCGGACCGTGTCCCGGGCTGCGTCTTACATGAGCTTCAAGAAGAACTTAACCCTCACATAAAGTCACTGTTCAATCTCAGCCTTACTACAGGATATGTACCCAAGGAATGGCGTACAGCAACAGTGGTCCCACTCCACAAAGGTGGTGCCACAACGGACCCCTGAAACTATCGCCCTATAAGCCTGGTCTGCAAACCTATGGAGCGTATCATCATGGAACTCATAAACAAAGACATCGGGAACCTCCAGACACTGGATCCTACCCAATTCGGCTTTGTTAAGGGCAGATCTTGCCTCTTGAACCTGGTCAACTTCTTTGAAACAGTTATCAGGGCCATAGACGAAGGGAAGGTAGTCCACACAGCCTACCTGGACCTCGCAAAAGCCTTCGACACAATACCCCACTCGGGCATCATAAATAAGCTCACAAGCTTAAATATCAACCCCTATGTCACAAGATGGGTTGCAAACTGGCTCAGGGATAGAACCCACATGGTCAGAATTGCAGGTGCCATGTCAGACTCTAAACCAGTTACAAGTGGCGTCCCACAAGGCTCAGTCCTGGGGCCTCTCTTGTTCGGTATATATTTCTCTGAGGTACAGGCTAACACGGGAGGACTATGGCTGACCAAGTTCGCAGATGACTGCAAACTGGGTGCCATAATCGACTCTCCGGCTGACACAAGCATCCTCCAAAAGGGTCTTACAGAGACGGATAACTGGTGCCAGAGCCATGGCCTAAAGCTAAATGCCAAAAAATGCATAGTCATCACCTTTGGGAAAAAAGTGCCCACAAATTACCACATAGGTGGTAATCCATTAAGTACGGAAGAAGTAATTAGGGATTTGGGGACCCAAGTAGATAGTAATCTCTCCTTTGACAATCACGTTGCCAAAGTGGTTAGAAAGACTATATATAGCCCACCTTATCATGAAAGGTTTCACATCTAGATCAAGAGAGGTCATTGTGCCCCTCTACTCATCACTCATCAGGCCCATAATTGAATATAATGCCCCATTTGGGATGTACCTTACCCGACACCAGCAGCAACTGGAAAGACCCCAAAAGTACCTCACCAAGAGTATCAAGGGACTCAAACAGATGCCCTATGCAGTTCGGCTAAAGAAACTCCAGCTCTACTCAGTTGCCTACTGCCTACTCAGAGGCGATCTGTACCTGATGTATAAAGCCATGTCCAACCCAGAATTAATGGACATGCTCCACCTCAGGAAATCCAAATCCCTTAGAGCTACATGCTCCAGGGACTTAAACCTCAGCACAGAAATAAATAGGACATGCTGGAGGGACAGATTCATATCCCAGAGGCTCCCCACACTCTGGAACAAAATCCCAGTCCAAGTTAGGCAGAGCCCCTCACTGACCTTCTTCAAGAGAAATCTTGACGAGTGGATGGGAGATCATAAGTTCAACCCTGGGATCTCTTCTGGGTCCCTGCTAGACAGAGGCACAATAAACTAACCGTAAAAGGGCTATCTTCTGTGACCTACTATTCAAAGGCACAGTCTACTAATCTAAAAGGGTGGCGAAAGCCAAACACACTCTGGCTAGGCTTATAAATGCCCTAGGGCAGATAGCCTAGTATCAACCTATGAACCTATAAACCTAAGTAACTTAATTTCTCAGGAAGAAAAGCTGGATAGCCCTGCATATGCTTAATGATTTTTAAGGCAGGCTTGCTTGATGGATATAAATGTTAATCATGTGGAATGTAAACATTATGAGAAAGGATAACCCAAGGAAAAGTCATACATATGAGTATGTGTTGATATATTGACATGCACAAGCATCGAAACACAAGAGATTGATGCTCACTCTTCAAAAACATACTTACCAAACAAATGAAAGGATCAAAACTCCATCCGATCATGACAGGATAATAAATAGTTTCCATTTCTAGTCAATTAACCAAAATCCTACCTCTAACTTCAGACACAGTTTGCCTGAATAGTAGTAGCATTGCGGAAATGTATTTTAATAAGGTAAGGTGTAGGGCTGGATTTAGGGATGGGGAGGGTTAGGTTTAGGGGATATCGAAATGTTTGGCTTTAAAACACAATTCCAAACTTACCTTAACCACAAGCAATCAGTCTTACTTCTTATAACACCTCAAGCATTGGCTGAATGGTGCTTTCAGTGTATTTCCAAAGCAGTTCTCTCTGTTAACAAACTATTCAACAAAGTGAAGTGCACCCATGCATGAAAAAATATCCATATATATATGTACATATATATATATGTGTGTGTGTGTGTGTGTGTGTATGTATATATATATATATATATATATATATATATATATATATATATATATATATATATATATATACATATGTGCATGCGTGTGTGTTTGTGTGTGTGTGTGTGTGTGTGTGTGTGTGTGTGTGTGTGTGTGTGTGTGTGTGTGCTTGTATATACACACAAATATATATATATATATATATATATATATATATATATATATATTATATATGTCAAACCTAAAGGTCATGTTATATTTTGAGTAAAAAAATAATAACAAAAAAAATACCCAACCTAAACAAGTGTCCTCGATGTGCTAATGATTGTTTTAACCTCTCTCAGTATAGGTGTCCTGTGTTTCTCTTCATGAGTTGGGATAGCTGGTTAAAAAATGTTTCTGTGCGAAAAATCTTCTGAAGCTGTTGTAACTAGATAAAAACGTTTCTACACAAAATAATACTCTGAAGCTGTTATGGTTCAAGTTCTTTATTCAGGTTAATTATCCAGGCAGGTAAACGTAGATCAGGTTAGATAAAATTACATGGCAAATGCAGCTTCATCTATAATGGCTTTTAAAACCATGTTTACAAAAGGAATTGATGTCACATGGAATTTTCCTTAGACAGAATGTAACTAAAGAGGATAGTGGTGAACTGTATGTGCTTGGATCATTTTAAACGGTAAATGTTTTATGATGTACAAAAAAGAATTTTTATTTTTTATTTTTTATTAGTTATGTTTTGATCTTTAAGATGATATAACCCATATATAAAAAAAAAATCTATTAATAAATCAAAACACCACCAAGAATTGGTGCCAATCTACTAAAAATGTCAGTCATTAAACACACCCACTGTGACATCAATTCTTGTTGTAAACATGCCTTTAAACCCCATTATAAATGAAGTCATTGCTTGACTTTTGAAGGCAGTGATTACTTTCTGATCGACTGAGGTTGACATTGTGCACATCGATGTTTAGGTGTTTCAATATATTTCAGTACTACTTGTTTTTGTGACATGGAATTGTTATTGTTCCAGAACTGCATAAACCACTGTTAAAAGTATGGTTAAAATGGACACTTTATATTTTATTTGGGTTAATCTATTAAATTACTCCCTAACAAACTCATAATCAATAAACAGTGTAATCAACTATTGGGCATTTGCCATAAGGACATCAGTTGAAAGACAGTATTTTGTTGAAATAAGTTTCTAGGCTAGTATAGTCCATTTTTCAGGTTAGTGCTGAATTCAGGCCTATGTTACAAATCTCTGTGTTTGCCCATACCTTACTTGGATAGAAGGAAGTTTCTCTGTTCACTTGTGAGACAGAGGAGCTTTGAGCAGCCTATCTGTCCCTGGAGGAGAGGTTTCAGCCCAGAAATTAGCAGTTTATTGGCCATTTTGGGCTAATTTCTATCTCTTTCATTTCCTTGCTATAAATACCATATTTGTCCGGTTTTTGCTGGCAGCCGTTAGCTAGGGTAAAACTATTCCCGGCTCCACAAAGAGTCCTCTTCAATTTTTCCCTTGAAACTAGACAAACTTTCAACTTAAGCACTCAAGCCATTCATTTCTCAGCCCGGCACGTGCTCAAAACTTATAGCAAGCACTTATAAACCCTAGCACTAGACCCTCCTGTACTGTACAGAAGGACAAGGCTCTTTATTCAACCTTACCAGTCATCCAGTAAAACAGTTCACTGTACCTATCCAGGCATGTCCAAAGGGCAGTTTCAGGTGTACTCTCCAGTCCAACTGGTGAATCTGGGCATTTTGAGGCAATGTTACAACTGCCTCATGTACACAGACAACCCCTCCTCCTACTACCAAACAATAATACATGCGAGAGATGCAGTTATACAGCCAAACTATAGGCTAAGCTCTCTCAACCCAAGACTGGATCAGACAGTCAAGAGGAGAAGGGAAATACTTGCATCACACCACCAGTCTTACATAGACCCATTAAACCAGCACCGGCAAAAAGCACACATAAATACATGGAAACATACTCGGAGGCTCTAAATAAAAATCTGCAAAACCTATGGACTCACATCAGAATTTTACAAAGCATTTTCCCCCTTGATAGCCAAACTACTATACTATACACCAAATTACATAATAAATTATAAAATAAATGATATCCACTTTAATGCCTCAAAAACCATCTTTATATTAAAAGAACACACAGACCCCAAAAACCCCAACAGCTACAGACCCATCTCCCTCTTAAATATAGATACTAAAATATTTACCTCTATACTTGCAAACAGAATGAAAAATCTGATAGAGAAAATCATCTCCCCAGAACAATCCAGTTTTACGCCACATAGACAGACTAGTGACAATACATTAACATTAGATGCACTAATATCCTACGCTAACCGATACAATAACAACATCTACACAATGGTAGTCGATGCCCACAAGGCATTTGATAGGGTTAACCTAGAATTCTTACTCCAAACACTACCCTACTTTAATATACCCAGTAGATTCATTCAGATCATCCAAACTCTTTATAGCAACCCATACACATATCTATATATAAATAAAACTTGGTCAAATAGGATTCTAATAAAAAAATGGAACAAGACAAGGATGCCCATTATCACCCTTCCTGTTTAACCTATACCTAGAATCACTCTTTCTATACATTAAACAAAATGCTTACCACAATCCTTCATCAACACACAACTTCAAAATATACCTCACTGCATTTGCGGATGATCTGAACATATACTGCAATACATCAAATTCAGATATAAAAAAAATAAT
This sequence comes from Protopterus annectens, assembly GCF_019279795.1. NCBI lineage: Eukaryota > Metazoa > Chordata > Ceratodontiformes > Protopteridae > Protopterus > Protopterus annectens. The sequence continues at coordinate 1,474,744,138 of NC_056739.1, forward strand.
AGCTGTAACTGAACATTTCTCGACCATGTCTAACTACAAACTAAACCTCAATAAAACTAATATTTTCCCCCTAAAACACCCAAACTCATCTCACTAATACCATTGTTAAACACAATAAAAATAAAAGAAGAAACTAAATACCTGGGAATCACCTTTTTCCAGAATAACAAAGACTTCTACCAACACAATGTAAACCTTAAATGGCAAAATATAATGCAAGACTGTAAAAGATGGAACAACCTAAAACTACCATTCTTGGCCAAAGTATCAGTAATCAAAATTAACATTTTACCTACACTAATGTATATATTCATGACATCACAGACAATAATACATAATAAATTCTTCAAACAAATTCATACCTTCCTAGCAAAATTTATATGGGAACTCAAAAATGCAGAATCTCCTATCCAAAATTAACACTCCCCAAAAGCAAAGGAGGACTAAATCTACCAGATTTTAAAATGCACTACTCGATCATTAACACTAACAGAATATTAAGAATAGCTGAACATAACCCATCAATGGAAAATTGGTCTCCTCTTTGGGTGACAATCTATTATAGATATATTAAAGCTTTAGGTTTCAATCCCAAAGCACTTCCATTCCTGAAGCAGAAAGAAATACAAACTTGTAACATTATAGAGCCCTTAAAACATTCTATCAACTTAGTGCAAAAACACTTTCAATTCTTGAACCTTGGACAACCCATGACAATACTACAACCCCTTCATAAAAACCCAAATTTAAAAATAAACAATAAGATGCTGGACTTAGTCCATTTTCCCAGACTGAAATATAAAACAATCCAAAATATTTATCCTTACCTTAACTGTTCAATACAAGAAATGAGGACCAACTTAAACCTCCCTAAATCACACATAATAATCCTAAGACAAATCAAAGAACTGTGTTCCAGTTACCTCCAAAATGCTACTATGACCAACAGTGACATAGAAACTTGTAGCAGGTTTTGGAAAACTATTACCACAACAAAGAAAACTTATTAATTCATATAAAATGACAAATGAAATCAAATACCAGAAACACCTCCTCTTCTCTAACTACTGGAGAAATATTAAACCATCCATAGATGATCAGCAAATAAGCCAGGCAATCAATCTAACACTGAAGATTATACCCCTTAAAAAGTTAGCATACACTCAGCTCATGATCAGTAATAATGCTTATTTTACACCTCCAATCCTACACAAATTTAACACATCAAAATCACCTTTCTGCCCACACTGTAAGGACCAGATAGCTGACTTAATCCATGTATTTTGTAAATGTGTCTATAAACTCTGGAACTCTCTCAAGGTACAATTACAAAAAAGGGTTATCAAACATCAACATTAACTTGGGAATTCACTCTATTACACATTCTCCCACCCAACATACCAAGAAAACAAACAAATACACTTTTAACAATCTTCCTACTAATGAAACTGTATATAGCTTTTAAATGGCTAGATACGATAAATATCTCTTGGGAGGGTTTTAAACAAGCAGCTATACAACACCTTTTAGCTCATAAAATAGTAATAGATAAAAGAAACAAAAACATGAAATCTGAAGAAATTTGGGAACAAACCTTTAATATCATATTAGCATAATTCATCACACAGCAACTTAGAAATACACTCTAATGGAACCGAAGAACACATACAAGTTTAGGTATTAAATAATAACTTGGATATTACGAATGTATATACTGTCTGTATAACTGTGGAATTAACAGTGAAAGCATCGATGCACATAGTGTAAATAGATATGTTGTACGGCCTATATCCTGTGGTATTGACATCAATGTATAACATATATATACAGTCATGTTGTAAGATGGTTTTTATCTGTGACATTTATTAATGTAAAAATAAAAATAAAAATTATTGAAAAAAAAAAATCTGCAAAACCAACAGAGACCTCCAAAGCAAACATCCAAGCAACCTCCACCCCCCAACACAAACCATGAAACACATACTTTACAAAACCAGTGTGCTATGCAATCACAGCCCTTAAGGCAAAATAACATACCCAACAGACTAGTAATAGGTGACTCTACAGTCAGGCACACTGACGTCCCACTCACTAGGATGAATAAGGAGAAGGTTACTGTTAGCTGCCTGTCGGGTGCCAGGATCCGCCACATAACACAAGCACTCAGGTCACTCCAGAACAAGTACAAATATGACTCTGTCATTGTCCATGTTGGTGTGAATGACCTGAGCTGTACCTCCCTGGACTACATGAAGAGAGACATGGAAGAGCTCTCTGATCACATAGCCCAGGTCGGTATGACCCTGACCCCGAGTAGCATCCTGCCCTCACCAAGAATGATACCACGGTATAAAGAAAAAAATTCTCGATTTCAACAATTGGCTAAGTTTCTGGTGTCATTCAAAGGGGATCCAGTGTCTGTCTGCCTGGGATGACATGCTCGACAACCCACGCTGCTTCACTAGAGACGGCTTGCACCTGTCACCCTTAGGCTTTTGAATACTGGCCAAGGCTCTTGCCACCCACATAGTGCCTTTTTAGGCAAGGCTCAAAAGACAACCCCACTGCCATAAATAGCACAAGTAACAAAAAACTTAGGGTAATGCTACTCAATGCCAGAAGTCTAAACCTCAAAATGCACGCATTCGAGGCACTTCTCAGTATGGAGAAAATCGATATATGTGCAGTAACAGAAACCTGGTTTAAGGCTCCAGAGAGCACCCCAGCACTACCAGGCTACAACTCATACCATACATTTTGGCCATAGAACCCAAACCAAAATACAAAAGGCGGGGCGTATCCATATTCATCAAGGATATCCACACCTCCAGGTTAGTGGTACAGCACGATGCTTCAGAGATCATCTACGTGCAACTAACAATGGGTAAAACTGCAATTCAAATTGAAGCTTGCTACAGATCACCCACCATGTCCCAGGATCCCCATTCCACTTTTCTGGAAACACTGGGAAACATAAAGGTCCTACCAAACACCCTAATATTGACTGATTTCAATTACCCAAACATTAACTGGGAGAACTACTCAAGTATTAACTCCCTTGCCCAACTTTTCCTAGAATTTATAAACTCAAATGCCCTGGTTCAACTGGTCAGTACTCCCACCAGAGGTGACAACATATTGGAGAGGTCAACCACTCGCTGGTTAGATCTGACCATAAACAAATCACTTTGGATATCCATATTCCGCCCCCACCCCCGGACAAGAAAACCACCGTTAAAAACTTTTCAAACGCAAACGTCATGTTACTTAAGACCGAGGTGGAAAGTTTCAAAGCCCCCATACTAAAGGATAACACTGTCCAAGCTGCAAAATCCTTTACTAATGCATTCTACGGGCAGCTACAAGAATGCATGGATCGTGCCATCCCAAGCAAAACCAAGACTCACTCCGCCAAGAAAAGGAAACCAGTCTGGTGGACTCCTGCCATAAACAAGCTATACAATAGAAGGAGGAAACTAGTACAGAAAAGAGTAAAATCCCAAGAAGGGAAGACATCCCTGATCAGTATCAGCAAGAAACTACGATCCCTCATAAAATCATCAAAGGTGAGCTTTGAAAGAAAAATTGCCAAGGACTCCAAAGATAACCACAAGACATTCTTTAGCTATGTCAAGAATCTAAGTGGCGATGCTCAGATCTGCTCGGAGTTAGTGCAGAATGGCACAAAATACACTGAACTGACCGATATCGCCAACATCCTGGCAGATAGGTTCAGCGCAAACTTCACCCCCCTCTCACCCCCAAAAGGACCCATAACCATACCAAAAGAATGTAGAGTCCCTGAAATCACAGACACTCAGATTAAAACAGCCCTCTTCAAAGCCATAAACACAGCATCAATGGGACTGGACGGTGTCCCAGGCTGAGCCCTACACGAGCTCAAAGATGAACTAACCCCTCACCTAAACACACTGTTCAAACTCAGCCTCTCCGCAGGCTACATACCCATAGAGTGGCGCACAGCAACGGTTATTCCACTCCACAAAGGTGGAGCCACAACAGACCCCAGGAACAATCACCCTATAAGCCTGACTAGCTTAGCCTGCAAGGCTATGGAGCGCATCATCATGGAACTCATTAACAGAGACATTGGGAACCTCCAAACACTGGACCCTACCCAGTTTGGCTTTGTTAAGGGCAGATCATGCCTCCTAAACTTGGTGGACTTCTTTGAGGCAGTTACCAAGGCTATAGACGAGGGAAAGGTGGTACACACAGCCTACCTAGACCTCGCTAAGGCCTTCGACACCATTCCCCATTCTGGTATTATAGACAAGCTCACCAGCCGGAACATAAACCCCTATGTCACAAGATGGGTTACCAACTGGCTCACGGACAGAACCCATATGGTGAGAGTTGTGGGAGCTAGGTCCGACTCTAAACCAGTTACAAGTGGCATTTCCCAGGGCTCAGTCCTAGGGCCCCTCCTTTTTGGCATATACTTCTCAGAGGTACAGGCAAGCACAGCAGGACTATGGCTGACCAAGTTCGCAGACGACTGCAAACTAGAGGCTATAATTGACTCTCTGGCTGACACAGACATCCTCCAAAAGGGTCTCACTGAGACGGATACCTGGTGTCAAAATCATGGCCTCAAGCTAAATGCCAAAAGTGCATAGTCATCCCCTTTGGAAAAACAAAGTACCCACAAACTACCACATAGGTGGTAGTCCCCTAAATACAGAAGACATAATAAGGGATCTGGGGACCCAAGTAGATAGTAATCTCACCTTTGATAATCACATTGCCAAAGTGGTTAGAAAATCCTTCTACGTGGCCCACCTAATCACAAAAGGGTTCACATCCAGATCAAAAGAGGTCATTGTGCCCCTCTACTCATCACTCATCAGACCCATCATAGAGTACAACACCCTATTTGGGATGTACCTTACAAGACACCTGCAACAGCTGGAAAGACCACAGAAGTACCTCACCAAGAGGATCACTGGCCTCAAACAGATGCCCTATGCAGCTCGACTGAAGAAACTCCAGTTGTACTTGGCTGCATACCGCCTACTCAGAGGTGATCTCTGCCTGACATGTAAGGCCATGTCCAACCCAGAATTGATGGACATGCTCCACCTAAAGAAAACCTTATCCCCTTGAGCCACATGCTCTAGGGATCTAAACCTCACCACAACAATAAATAGGACGTGCTGGAGGGATAGATTCTTGTCCCAGAGACTTCCCATGCTTTGGAACAAGATCCCAATCTGCATTAGGCAGAGCTCCTTGCTAACACTCTTCAAAAGAAACCTTGATGAGTGTATGGGAAACAGAAAGTTTACCTCGGGGATCACTTCAATGGCTCTGCTGGATAGAGGCACAGGGAACTAATCTAAGGGGGTGGCGAAAGCCAACACATTCTAGCTAGGCTTATAAATGCCTTCAGGCAGATAGCCTAGTACCAACCTATGAACCTATAATTGTGCAACGCTGCAGAAATGATGAAACCAAACAAAATTCTGTTAATTTAAAATGTTAAAACTTTTAAAATGTAAATGTATGCTATCTTATGAATGCATGTCTATATCTGATTGAGTATTGGATTAGCTCTTAATTCAGAAATGGTGTGAATATGTAACACTAATAGCATTCAGATACTTGCATTTAATGTATCCCTTTTTTATACATTTTTTTTAATTTTTGTTAGTTCTGATTCCAGAGTTATGTGGATATAATTTCAAGCTAATTTTAAGTTAATTTAATTTGTTTTTCCTTAATTTTAATAGGTACATTTGGCAGCATATGATGACCTATTATCTTTCTGGATTATAAAGCAGTTAGTACGTGCAACTGTGCTACAGGTCAAACAAATCTGAATTATTTATGCAGCAATGCTTTCTGTCATATGTTTGCTGCTCACACCACATCAAAACCTGGAAGTCTGATTAAAATGGAAGCAATACATTTGAGACAGGACAGTTTTTTAATGGCCCAACCTCAGTAATATGTGGATATGCTTTACAGACTGAATGGATCAGTATTAGGATTAAGAAAGCATTGCTTATCAACATGTCTCTTGGTACACTAGGTTTTACCTCATTTGCTGAACATGCACAGAATGCACGAATGAGTGCACGTTCATTTGACTAAATCACATATGACCGAATTCACTTTTATATAGTGTAGATAAGCAAGAGAGTGTAGGAAAATTAATGCTTGAATGAAAAGGTGGTCGTGAAGATGTGCAAGGCTGTGTTACAGCAGTTGTTATGAATATGCAATTGTTCATGGGTTAAAGTAAGGGGACAGAGTCAGCATTGTGCATTAGTTCAACAAGTCAGTAAATTCTAATTTTCAAGTCCTGATTTAGCAGCAGGAAAATGATTGTCTGTGGGACCTGGGTATTCAAGCTCCTATGCAGAGGAGGAAAAATGTCCACGAATAAAATACCCTAGGGAAGCCAAGAATAAATGGATGACCAGGTAGGCTGCCTTAATAAAGGTACAGTGGGATGTCGGTGAAGAAGCTGGGCTACCAGTAAAGCCTTGAGAAAGGCTGTGCGTACCCGAGCGCTTGTGGTTGACAGTTGAGTAAAGCCTTTAGAAAGGCTCCGTTTACAGGTCGTAGTTTCGGCTGGTTAGGTTGCCTGCTGAGAGGAACCGCTAGTATGACAGCTAGAAATCAAAGATGAAACACACAGAAAAAACAGGCAAAACAATGTAAATGTGGCTCGGCTAAGGAGCTCTGCTCGCCGTGGTGGCAAAAAATCAACGTAGTCGAAGTTCAGATTCTAGAAGGTCGTACTTTGTTGAAGTAAAAAGTACCAGAAGTACAATCACCATCGAAGCGTAGTTCCTTAATGGAAAGAGTGATCCTGAGGATTTCCTTTTATAAGAGTACCTGGGGGTGTGTCAGTGGGAGCCAATCAAGTGTGGGTGAAAAAACCTTTATTGTGATTGGGCACGCCAACTTGACATCATACCTTACAATCTGATAGGTTATATACCCTGAGCCAGCTCATACGTGGTTAGTAGAATCACTCTAAACCTACAATAGTGAAGTTCGGAGATTAGCTAAAATTAGCTTAAAAATGTAGTTAACTAAAAATAGTCTTGCTGGAAAAAAATCAACCCTAGCTGGTAAAATACATTGTTAGGCTACACATTTCAATATCTTCGTCAGGATGGTGGATGACCTAAAAGAGCATAATAAGCAAAGCCGAGCATACTAGAGAAATAGGAACAACATGTATGTTAAATAACATGTATGTAAAATAAGAAACAGGCTAGAAAACCAAAAAATAAGACCAAAAAATAAGAACCAGGCTAGTTATCCAAAAAATAAGACACAGAAACTAAAAAGAGAAACAAAATAGTGAAAAAAATCTTAAATAATGGATATCAATAGAAACTAATGTATTAAGATATAGAACTGAATGAGGGCTATACATTAAAAAAAAAACAATCTTAAAAAGGCACTGATATGTAACCTGAAAAGCTAGAAAGACACGAAAAAAGTAATACTGAACCATTGTAGAAAACATGAAAGACAAAAACATATATATAGATGAACCATTGACCAAAAACAAATGAGTCCGAATTTGCCAGGGGAAGTATCAGACCATGGGCTGAGGTAGACTGGTGCGATAAAAACTGGCTGTCGCACAAAAGGTAACATTTCGTCTGTAAATTTGTTAGAGGTCCAGGCGCAGAGGTTGTGGTATACGGTGTTGTATCTTTCTGAGATACAAGACTGGGGTCGAAGATTCCGCATAGTTAAGGCCTGGTCTTTTCCTTGCCTGCAAACGTATTTGCCACTCGAGTTCCCTCTTCTCAAGCAAGTCCTGATTTAACAAAGAAAACTCTCAACTGTTCAAATAATCAGCGGATTCTATAAACCCAGGGAGTATGACTCCCTTGAAAAGACGTATTTGCTCATGTTGAATGTAATTTGTTTAAGCATTTGTCTATATATATATTATTTGCATTGCTTTTTAATACCAATATTGAAGTTGTTTCTAGAACTAAAATGAGGATCCTTGTCAGCAGAAACCACACGAGTAAAGCCTTAACGCGTTTTATTTAAAGTATCAACAGAGCGTTTTCGCCACAGTACACCGTGGCTTCTTCAGAGGCAATAAAAATCAAACATAAAACACTCCGTTTAAATCAGGTAACATCAGGAAGTGACATCTTCCTATTTCCTGAAAACGGCAGCAATATTCTATAAAACTTATAAACATTTTAAAAAACGTTTAAATACATACACACCACTCAATGCATAACAAAGCATGACCACAATCAATACTGTCACAACTTGTAAAAACTTCATAAAATGACATAAATTGAAAATATAAATGTACTAAATACATCAGCATAAGACCAGAGACTATTGTGGGGAAAAAAACATCTCCTAAAAGATATATGTAAATTTGCAGGACTACAAATACAAATTACTACTAACTATTACTTATACCCTCAAGTAAATGTAAAACTGTATTCAGTCTCATACCTACAAGTTGGTACAAACACACTTAAATAAGTAAACCCTAAAAGGGGATGTATAGGGAAGCTCATTAGTGGAATAAAAAGAAGGAAGAGATATATATGTGTGTATATGTCCCAATTATCAAATTTCCACTAACACCCATATATGATAATAAAAGGGGGGACCAGCTCACCCCTATCTACATAGAGATAACAGCCAGCCAATGAATTACCAGCCATGGGGGGTATGGTCTATCTGAGATAACTTTTCAATTTTAGAACAGGGGCTATGTTGCAGTTACTATTCAACCCAGGATGTCTAAATGCATCTAAACGTAACTGCCATTCCAGTTCCCGATTTTCCAAGATTAACGAAAAAGGGCCACCCCTAACCTTTAATGGTACATGGTCAATGGCCATAAATTGGAAGCTATGACCTGGGTTCAAGGCTATATGCTTTGCCAGTGCATTGTCGTCCTTCTTGTTCTTAATCGCATACAAATGTTCATACATTCGGTCCCGGACACGCCGGTCCGTTTTCCCGATGTAGAACCCTTGGCAACAATTACACATGGCAATATAAATAATAGATTTACTCTCACAATTAAGAGTAAACCGGATGTCATACTTCTTGTCCCTGACTTTAAATGTCTCACCAGTTCGGACCTTATTACAAAATTTACAAAAACCACATTTAAACATACCTCTCCTTTTATGAAATGTGTCTTGAGGTGCGTCGCTTTGTAATAGTTCCTTGAGATTATTTGATCTCCTAAAGATAAATCTGGGCTCACTACCTAGTTTTTCAACCAAAAGAGAGTTAGAAGATATAAGATGCCAGTTCTTCCGTATTATATCCAAAATACCTTTAGAATTATTACTAAAAGTAGTAATAAAACTCAAGGAAAAATCAAATTCTTCACCTATTGATGTTATTGTGGCAATCACCCCATTATCAGGTTCAAGCTCATCCGGACCTGTGTTAATACTAGGGTCAATGTATACAGAATTTTGTTGGAATAATAAAGGTTTATAAAAACCATTATTCCTTTTGAAAGTAACTTCCCCTATGAGTTCTAGTAGCATTTTCTCTGGGTACCCACGGTTAATAAACATCTCTCTCAGTAAAGCACATTCCTTGGTGAAGTCCACCAACGTACTGCACATTGGGTGATTGCCACAAAGGGACGCACCTCAAGATGCTTACTTGACCTATGTTCTCTACTGTCATCTAACAGACTTCTAAGTGCTGATTTACTTTCAGCAACACACAGTAGCACAGTCAGACATTTTTGTAAAAACTAACTCCTCTCCCAGTGCACTCTGTCAGCCAGTTATGTCAAGCTTTTGTGTTGCATGCATGAGCTGCTCATTCAGCTGTGACTGACAACACATTGACTTTAACTATCTATCTGATTCAAAAATTTGCTTAAGTTCTAAAAGGAAGGAAGAAAGAAAGAAAGAAAGAAAGAAAGAAAGAAAGAAAGAAGGAAGATAGGACAAAATACATGTTGTTACGTGGTTATGCTTAGAGACATACATTTGAAATGTAAAGGCCAATACAATGCAAGAGCTGATGAGACTAAATCATAAAGAATGAAATACATGAACATTAGAGGCACGTAGGAGCTTGAATAGCAAACAAATACCACACAAAAGAAGAAATGGCTAAGCCAAATTTTTAGCTATTGGCTAAGCCATACTTTTAGCTATATGTAGCACAATATGGATACTTTTAAGGGGGTGAAAATGTACTATGCAGTTAGAAAAAAATATTTTATGATGTCAATTTTGTTTTTTAATATTCACTTATAAGAAATGGCTGACGAAGATATATAGCAATAGCACTTGATTAAAGTGTTTACATTTTTGTTATTATAGTAGCATATAAGATATATTTTATTGTTGTTTTGATCTGATTTATAGGTAAGCACTAGACTAGCTGATCTTGTGGACTACTTTAAGCTTAACTAATTTCCTTTAATGAGAATATAACCCTGCACTGTTGTCACCAGGTAAGCCAGTAATCAACAGATTGTAGCTATCTACAATGCAAATAGGTATAAAAACAAGGAGAGCATAACAGATAATTAACAATTTTAGCATTACTTCTTTAATCTCTATAAAAACAGTCAATAATTAATTCTCAGGAACTATCATGCGTTTTACAAACAATGTGATCCTAATGATAAGTTAACTTGAAGCACAAGCGATATAGTCTGTAAGCCCATTTACTAAAAGTTAATTAAAAAAGCATCAATTAAATTATTAAAAGCAGAGAAAGCACTAGGTGTAGAAAGTATCCCTATGGTTATAAAACTCCTTTCCCCAAAAGACAATGCACCTATTACTAAAAGCATGCATTTTGGTTTGGAAGAAGGATGCAGCAACCCACAAAACAAAAACAAGTCAGAGACTTTCATCAGCATTACTGTGAAAGCTCATTCATTTAGATTATATAAACACAGTGGCTAATCACCTTAAATACATCTTTGCCAGATCTGGTTCATTCTGAGCAGAACAGTTTTATCCTTGACAGGTAAAATGTAAGATGAAGGGATAAAACATGTTATATACCCATAGCAAACTATCAGGAGTAATACTTAATGTGGACAGTGAAAATCATTGGATAATTTTAACCGGATATATTTATTTGAAGCATTGTAGAAATTAGAATTCTCAGAATATTTTTCAGGCTTTACAATTCTCATATGTAGGTCATTCAGACTCCACACATTCCAGAAAGTAAACCAGAAAAAAAGCAGTATCAGGCAGCTATGATAACTGCTCCATAATTGTGCGACCATTTCTTCCTAAATTAAAATTCAAACCAATTCCCAATAAGAGAAAATACCTAAAGTATCATGGTTTAACCAAGCAACTTATCAAATCTTGCTGTCTCAAACAATAACCTCACTCATTACAGAAAATGTACAAAATAAGGCAATTTATTTGTCACCTTTAAAACCACATACAGTTTCTGTCAGAAATGTCAAGTGCCAAGTGTCACTTCATTAATTCATAGCTGAACTACCACTCTAAAATGAGCCCTTGGTTAGTCTGTCCATAGTAGTGACAGTGCAGCATAGTACTGTGTGTGTGTGTGTGTGTGTGTGTGTGTGTGTGTGTGTGTGTGTGTGTGTGTGTGTGTGTGTGTGTGTGTGTGTGTGTGTGCATTACTGTAAATCATTGCTTACTACAGGTTTATTTTATATATTCGAACGCTTAATTGTTAGAATCACTAAAGATCAAACTTTAGTGATCGAACAATTACATGTTTGAATATATTAAAAATAAATATTTACAAAAAAAAAGAAAAAGTAAAGAGTGTCTGCAGGGGGCAAGCCCCCTGCACGTCCCACATGGGGGGCAAGCCCTCCACACCCCCCACTACTTAAATATACCAACTCCGAGATTGCACTTCAGTGTGCTACAATGCGGAAATGGAAAATTTCCCATTTCCTACACTGTAGCACAATCTTGGAGTTGGTATATTTAAGTAGCGGGGGGTGTGTGGGGAGTGCAGTGCGGCTTGCCCCCCTGCTTACACCCTTTAGTTTTTTTTTTTAATTTTTGAAAATATTCGAACATTTAAATGTTCGATCACTAAAGTTCGATCTTTAGTGATTCGAACATTTAAGCATTCGAATATATAAAATAGACCCCTTACTACACAGCATTTCTTCAAACTGCAGTTGTTCTTAATCCAGGTAAAGTTAATATCTGTATCTACAGTTACTGCAGTTTTCAAAATTATGATTTCTCTTTTGTTTTCTCTTTTTAATCTTTTACTGGCTTGATCTGGAAAATGTCTTCTACTCTGAACCTGCCTTTTACAGAAGCATGTATAAATACATCAATAATGTAATAAATTAAGTAAGACAGAGGGATAATATGCAGTAAATTCTCAGTGCAATGTGCAGTCAGGTTAATAAAAGTAAGCAAATGAAAATAACACAGATTTTTTCTGCTAAGTGGTCATGTGACTGGTAGTATAGCCTTTGGTGTCCGTACACGGTTAGAAAATTTAGTAAACATGATAAGCATAACTTGTGATATTTCATATGTGTTCTATAAACTATATTTGTTACAGATATGTCACAGTGGACTTCATGTAGGTCAAAGATCACAAGCAAACACATCTACTCACTCGAGTGAATAACCAACTCACCCACACACTCCTTCACTCTGTCTTACTATAAGCATATCTATATTTGCCTGTTTAGTTTCTGTCTATCTATCGATCAATCTATCTATCAGTTTAGCTGGCTATCCAAGTATCTACATATCTCTCTGCCACCAGAATCTGATCTGTAATACATCCATTTTATGGACATAAACAAACTATAAAGATCAAATTTAGTATAGCATTACTTACACTTTGGGTGCATTGTAGTTTGCAAGGTATCTGTCATAGGTTCATAGGTTCATACTAGGCTATCTGCCCTAGGGCATTTATAAGCCTAGCCAGAGTGTGTTTGGCTTTCGCCACCCATTTTAAATTAACATGATATTGACAAGACTGTAAAGTAACAAATGCCAAAAATGCTAAATGTTACTGCCAAACATGTGCCCTCTAAAGGACACACCTTTTTTCCCTGATGAAACTTAATTTGTTTTCATTAAATGAATGCAGGTCTGTATGCTTTCTATAAACTGTAATCTCCCAAAACCAGTTTAATGGATATGCCTGTTACTGTTTTCCCATTAGAGTGTAACTCATACTATTGTTCATTCCAGTCATAATATAGATTAGTTATGTGCATGGCTAACAGCCAAAAAACAGCAATACAGCCAATTTATACAGCATGCACTGTACATTTTTTAGAATTAGAATACAGTATGATGATAATGAAATGTCTCAAGCTTCTAACCACTCAATGAATATTCATTTATTTATTTTATTTATATTACATTTGATGACCGGGCTAGTCCAACTGGATATATGTCCATTTTCAGTAGAGGCCCGGGGAGATAAGCTCCACAAAAACAGAATAATAGCAACTTCAGGTACAGTACTATTTTACAGTCTAGAATACAATTGTTATATTGCAGCATAGCAACTTTTAAAGTAGCATATAATAAAAAGAAAGAGACAGAAACACACATAGAAAGAGACAGAAACACATATAGTTATAAAATAAAAATAAATATTATGCAAATACACTTTTGGTGGTGCTGCAGTAGTGTTGTCGCCTCACAGTAAGACGCTGTCCAGTTCGATTCTCAGCTAGAGTGTCTTCTGCGTGGAGACATGCGTGAATGGGCATACTTTTGTTGAAGGTTGTGCGTCAGGGCTGGCAACTCGGCACGTAAAAATCAACTACCAATCATTAGCGGACCGGAGATCCGCTGTGGCAACCCCTAACCAGGAAAAGCCGAAAGACACAACAACATTATGCGAATACACTTTTAAAAACACAATAGATTTAAATATGGGATTAGGCTGTGCTGTTAAAATTGAATGGATTTTAAAACAACATGATCAATAATACTTCATATCTCACATAGATATAGAGCAAAGTTAATCAGTTTGTCAGTTAGTGAAAAAGATTAAGGCTGTGAGCTGTTAATGAATTGTTTCCTGTAGCCAAGATGCAGGGTTTTATTCTTCCTACATTTGCCTGCTATTTGACAGTGGGCAAGCCACTTAACCAGACAGTACTTATGGGTTGTCCTGAAAAAGGACACTTGTGTCCATTGGGCTTACCTGGTTAACAAATGTCTAAAACAATAGCAAGAACAGTGTCCTCAAGGATGCATTATGAAACAAGAACAGAGGTACCTGCTTAGCTTAAAGGTGCAGTGATGTCAGCAAGAAAGATTTCAATAGGACATACTGCTGCTGCACAATGTGCAAGAAAAAAAATGAAAAAGCTACTATTATACAATGACTGCCCATTAATATTTCAAAACAAGCATGCTGATTGGTCAGCCCGATCAGCATGCCCATTGTAAATTGAGCATATACCAATGGCAAATGTCTGGTCAATTAAGTATCATTGAGGGGCCAGACTTTTTTTTTTAATTCAAAAGAAAATAAAACCAGTGAAGAAAAATCCACTTTAATAGTAGCAGAACTTCAGTAAGCGCTTTCGGCTTAAAAAAAGACTTCCTCAGACTGAAGTGAATACAATTACAAAACATTTAATTAACAAATCAATATGTCACATGACAGGCTTACTCAGTGTTGTAACCCTTTGCATTTCAAAAACATAATGCACTCTTCCCTATTGTTCAAGCCTGGAAATGGCAGGCATTTAATTTTACCTGCCACTTATATTCAAGCCATCCTAGCTCATCTTCAGGGTTAAAACATAATTCCACATCTTTTAAAGCTTGTAAAACTAAGAACTTAAAATCAACCTTACAATTTCCAGATTTAAAATGCTTAGCTAATGCATTCTTTTCGTCCCCTATAGAAATGGCATACTTGTGTTCATACATTCTCTTATTTAAGTCACGTGTTGTTCTTCCAATGTAATAACATGTACATGTTGTGCAGAATACTAAATAAACCACAAATTTAGACTTGCAAGAGAATGTCTCATTAATATAAATGTTCATATTGTTAATAATTAAGTGTTTCTCTTCGGTGTACAGAAAATTGCACATATTGCAATTATAACATTTGATCATGCCTTTTCTTCCATTCCTAACCTTGGGCAAATTCGATTTTTCTTGGATAAAATTCTTAAAGCTTTTGGGCCTTCTTTGTGTAAAAAGAGGTTTGATACCGATAACTTCTGTAATATCAGGAGCTCCTCTAAAAAGATTCCAGTTGTTGGTTATTTAAGCAATAACCCACGCCTGGGTGTGGGTAATGCTGGATTTACCCATGGTTGGTGTGGTTTGGTCACGGGAGCCCGAGTGACCAAACAAAGACAACCGTGGGTAAATCCAGCATTACCCACACCCAGAAATGGGTTATTGCTATTATACAATGACATTATTTAAGAAAAAAATACTTACTTTTCTTAAATAATGGCATTGTATAATGCCTCCGTGCTGCCCTTCCGCACCTGTCCGGTATCCTGGGGCAGTTCTGATGTACTGCGCATGTGTATGCTTACACAGTACATCAGAGCTGTGTGTAGAGGAATCAACGGAGAAAGGAAGATCTCCGTTGCTTTTTTAAAGCTGTCTCGCTATATTAAATGAGTTTAACATAGCGAGATATCTTTAAAAAAAGCAACGGAGAAAGGAAGATCACCGTTTTCATTTTTAAAACTGTCTCGCTATGTTGAACTCGTTTAACATAGTGAGATTACAGCAACGGAGCTCTTCCGTTCTCCATTGCTACCTAACACACAAAAAAACAAATCAAGACTTATATTAATGGTAAAAGTCCGGGGGAGCGGACCTTTTTCCATTAGTATAAGTTGGATTTACAACGGGCATGCTGGCCAATCAGTGTGCACGTTTTGGAATATTAATGCGGGGATCATTGTATAATATATTTTTTTATAACACTGGAATCCAAACTATTTGTTACAGGCATTCTAATTTTATGTGTTTTGGATTTAGTTACACTTCTTTGCTGTGTGACTATAGACTTAAAAATAAGAACCAAACTTTGTGGATACCCCCCGTTTTGCAATTTATCATAAAAATTATTGCTTTCTATTACATAATCCTCCTCACTAACAGTTAACTCACTGATTCTCATCAGGCCTATTCTTCTCCTGGGGGTGTTGATCTCTGCACATGCCAATCATCTGTTTCTGTCAGCCAAATAGACATCAACATTGTACATGTTTGGTGTATGTATATGTATATATGAAAGAGAAAAAAAAATTAGAAAAAGGTCACTAGAGTAAACATATTATTAAATAACCACCTAGGCAGACAATATGTACCATCTCAGTAATCAGCAAAGAAATACTGCTTTTTGAGTATCTGTGCATCAAGTCACCTTTTGTTCTTCAATACATTTCTAATAAGATATGGCACCATGTATACTGCTAGAACAACAGCAATAATTTCTAGTGGACTAAATGTTGGCTCAGGAAGATTTGTCCTTGGTTGCAGTTAAGTCCTCCTGCCCCCACTGCTGTAAGAATCTACAAATGCATAAGATGAATGTAGCATGCACTGCATATTCCTGACATCGTGGCACACATGAACAGAATCTTCCTGCTTTAACCATTCATAAATGATGATATATGAAAAATGAATTCTGGCTTTGATGGTAGAATTTCTTAAATAGACAATGAAAGGATGCAAATGCACACACACACACACACACACACACACACACACACACACACACACACACACACACACACACACACACGCTTTGCTGGCACTCACTCAGCATTGCTCTAACACAACAGCTGTGTCCACCAAATGTAACTGCATTAATGTACTCTACTGTTTCAAGGTCAGCCATTAAAGTAGGTTAAAAGTAATGTACTGAACATCTGATTGGTAAGTGACACTGTGGTACTAGTAATCCTTAAAATCCAAGTGCTAATAAAATATCTAGTCTGGAAGTAAGTCTAAAAATTAGATAATAGTCTGTGTGTGAGTGCGTGTGTGTGTGTGTGTGTGTGTGTGTGTGTGTGTGTGTGTGTGTGTGTGTGTGTGTGTGTGTGTGTGTGTATGCATGTATGTATGTACACTTGTATGTATCTGCCTGTAAGTGGCTTGGTAGGGGGGATTGCTCTGCACTTCCATAAACAGAAGCAATTAGTGGATTACAGTTATTTTCCCATATGTACTGCCTCCATTTCTAGTAGCTCGTAATACACAAGGGTGCAATAAACAAGTACATAGAGAGCACTTACCGGAACTATCTAAATGTAATTATTTAATTTTTGGATTGTAGTAATGGTCTATGATGACACTATACTTTATTTGCGTAATGGTATACATCTGTGCATCTATGTACAGATTTTCAGCATGTAAAGAAAAAAAAAAACATCTGGGAAAAAATAGTACTGCTTATTCAACAAAAATAGTGTAACACTTAGAATTATGGCATCAAGCAAGCAAGAGAAATGAAAAATATAATTTTTAACACAGTTCAGCTTGTGACTCACACTGACACATGATTGTTCTAATACAGATACATCACCAAATTTGTGTGTATAAAAACAAGATTCTGGCTCCAGAAACATCTGTCAGTTTGTCTATATCTGAATTCAGAGACACAGAGAAAAATAAACAAACAGTGTAATGGCAGATAAGGCGCTTGTGGCCACCTAGTCTGTTTATTACCATCTTGTGTGGCTGAGCTGCAATTACAAGTTAATTGATAGTTTACTTCCTCCTTCTCCTCTCTAAGGTAACGTTACGCCTGCTTCGTGCCATTTTGAATTCCTGAAACATTATTGATTCTTCTGCCTTTTGTGGAAGGCTATTTTATGCATCTATTGTTCTGTATCTGAAAAAAAAAAATGTTTCCTCCATCACCCTTAACTCATCTCCTGTCTGGTTATAAATGGATCACATTTACTCTCATTTATGTCTCTTCTGCCTTCATATACTTAACCAGTGTCTTCAGGATACTTTAAATTTTCTTTAAAGTCCCCCTTTGCCTTCAACTTCCACAGATACACATGCTGCAGTCCTTCAACATTTCTTTATGCAGCTTCTAGTGCAGACTCAAACCCTTATGTTTGCACTTCTCTAGTTAGACTTTATCCCACCAGGCCTTTGAAAAACTGACATATTCATAGAGGCATAAAAGTATTCCTGAAAAGGTTTCACCAACTGTTTTTATAAATGGATGGTGAATTTTCTGTTCCTACAACAAATGAACTCACCATAGTTATTTACTGTTTTACAGTTCTGATTTCCTTTCCCTAAGGCTTTTGAAATAATTATTCCAGGGTGTATTTAAATTTTGTGTTGTAAGTAATTCATCTGGGGTTTTTACTCTTTCCCTGGAGTTTTGTTTTGACCTGTATACATGCAAGTCAACACTCGGATTTGTCAGAAAGCAGCAGTCATTTATGGATATCCTTCAACACAAAGAATACCTGATAATGCCTTCCCTAAACCTAGAACTCTGTAATAGCAAGTTTAGCTTAGGCTCACCTCTTCTTTTTGCTTTGCAGCATATTCAATGTCAGCTTATCAAATGTATCAGTGGTGACTGACTGGATGCTGAAGTAGTCAAACTTCAAAAATAAAATCTGACCACATGCTTGTGAAACATGCCAATTCTTTTGCTGTGTGTTCCATGGACATATGTTAAAGGGCAGTCAGTGTGATGGTTTTATTAACAATCATTAGAAAAACTTCTTTGCAGACTCAAACTAACATACGCACACCTTTTCCCTACGTTTCTCAACTTCTTTGTTCAAAAACTCTGGACAAAGCCAAGAAATATGGGGGAATAAATGGCCAAACTCACGGATAATTTTTAAATATTACTCTAATTCACTTAAAAAGTTAACAGAACAACAAGGATAGCACTGTTGCCTCAGAGGAAGAGGTTCACCAGTTCAGTTCTCAACTGGGTTTCCTTTTGTGCAGTGTCTGCATGTCCTTTCTGTGTTTGTATGGGTTTCCTCCAAGAGCTCGGGTTTCCTCCCACATTCCAAAGACATGCAGTAGGTAGACTGGACACTCCAAATTGACCATATGTGTGAGTGTGCATGTGAGTATGCAGCATGGAAAAACTACTATGGCAGGACTAGCCATCCATCGATATTAACCTTGGCTCTAGATGATTGTCACTGTTGAAGTGACACCCTAACCCCATGTGCAAAAATGGTAAAAAGGAATTGTGGATGGATGGATGGATGTGCACTTTTTAAACAATAAGTATGTAACTCTAATGTCTGTCATTATTTACTGACAATAATCCTCAGTGATTTATCAGAAAATCTAAAAATTTACAAGTTATATCGCAAAACTATGAGACATAATCGGGGGACAATCTGCAAAATTATGTACAGTTGAGAGGTATGTTCTCTCCTCAACATATTTTTCCATCAAATATAATGCAGATGTGCTACCCTAATTGCCTCTATCATTTCAAGACTACAGATATAGTTCTAAAATCAACAGAAATGTATTCAGAATTGCTGAATAATATCAGTGATATGGGTTCCTATTACATTTGTGAGACTGGTTCTTTCAAGTGTTGATATTTCTAATCCTTTTTAACATAATTGTGTTTTAGCAGTTTTTTTTTGTAACTACTTAACTGCAAATTATAATGCAGTTGAAAGATTTTGTGTATATTACTGTGAATATTTCTGTACATTGAAGTGCTTGTCTCTATGGTATACTGGTATGGTTTTGTGGGAGGATGTTTTGCTGATCGGCTAGTAAGTTGGAATACATGCTTTCACCCTAAAAAAGAGTAGTCTGCATATTTTGGGGTATGTCAGCTTCTAAGATAGTGTATTTAGCAGGTGGGATTGTGGTGCTACAGAGGGCATAACAGCCTTATAAAATGCTTTAGCTGGGATTCAGAAACAAATTAGGTGGCATGATGCAGGGTGGGAGGGATTAAGAGATGCACGGTAGGGATAATTTAAGGCCACTAAATATCATTGCCAGCATAGTATGTAAATGGCCATAGAATTAGAATGACATGGAAATGAGCAATATTACCATACTGAGGTTAATGGCAAATGCAAGTGAGTGTTAACAGCATAGCAGAGTGATTCAGAAATGTATACAAATTGTGGCACGATCCAAAACCCCCAGTGTGGCTGTACACCAAAAAATCGTGGTGAGCAGAGACAGAGATTACACTGATATCTTAGGAGAACATACAATAGCACAATGTATATGAGGCTGTCTTTTCTATTAGTACCATAAAAGTGAGCTTCATTGCTTCTGCAGTACAGCAGGACCTGTTTTGCTTAACAGTTCATCCTCTCTATGACATGAAGTAGCGGACAGCTACTGTATGAACAGAGACAACATACAGGAGCTGGTACAGGTGTGCTGCCCTTATGTGCGGGTTCATGGAATACCCATTCCTGTGGACATTGAGTTAGGTGTACCATTGGCATCTTTGCCACAAGGGCCTCCTGGTGACCATCTAGGGATATGGTGGCTGTATCCCAAGCATCTTCCTCACAAATACGACACTTATTTCTCATTACCATCTTACATCATTTGGAGGAGCATATGCAGTTTCCATGTACAATGGAGAGAACACTCCTATGCGGGCATTCAATAACTGAGTTCCCTGAATTACTAGATGCTGTTGACTTCACCCACATTGCCATCAAAGTCACACAAGGGGCACAGAGACTATTTGATATTAACTATAGCAAGTTCCTCTCCAAAAATTAACACATTGTCTGCAATGGATAGGCTATGATATGCAATGTGTCAGTGTGCTACCCACACAGTATCCACAGTTTCCACATCTGAAACACGTAACTTTTATCAGTGATTTGTGTGGGGTGATTCCTTCAGGAATATCTAACCGGCAGTGCTGGATATGCCCTGAAGCTATAGCTAATGACTTTCATATGTAGACAAAAGACAATGGTAGAGAATGCATACAACACAGACATAAGCCATTGTTAAAGTGTGGGTGAACTGAGGAAGGGCTACTTCACTGTGCAAACACTTCCGGTGGTTCCCTGCAGTAAGTTCTGGAAACCTACAGCAAGATATGTACCATGTGTACAATCAGCATATTGATATGCATTGCCACTGGATGACAGGATTTGCCAGAACCAGCAGCAGAAGACATGCCAGGTGAGGAGTTTGTGGAGAACGTGGCTACAGGAAATTATCCTGATAGATGGCAACACATGCTGTACACTGGCGAAGAGCTACCATCTGGTTTACAACTTTGTGCTAGATTAAACATAAAGACTAATAATGTGTGCAATACAGCAAACAGGTAATGCTATACCAAGCATAGACTAACCACTTTGTGCATATGACACAAACATCCCTGGTAATAAAGTATGAGGGAAGGGCACAGTTGTCATAATATGCACAGTTGAGATGGGCCACAATGACAGGGATTGGCAGTAGGCACTATTTGAATGGGTCTAGTGTTGTGGGTATGCATGTGTGTCACAGTGTGGTGAATATGGTGAGCTGAGAAGACTGTTCAAGGGAGAGCTAGTGTCTCAAGTGTGAATTAGTTGTGCAGAGGTGGCTGTGGTTTGTCATGTGGATATAGCCCCTGCAGAAGTTGATGCACAGTGTGTTTCTTTGTGAGAGGCAGGGTATACTTATTAGGTATGTGTGCTGATGATGCATGCCTCATTCACAGGAGCATCCCCTTTGAGGAACATTACTTGCATGATCCACTGGATGGTGTGCTTTGTGCCATGGGTAGGTCCAACACATAGACCGCATTTGTGTGTATTTCAGCAGTGGGTTGCAGCATCCTTAATACAGGTAATAAGCATGGAGGATGTGGCACCTAGGCCTCCCCCTGATCATCCTATGGTGGGCTTCCCCACCTGAAGCAAAAGAGGAACAGACATAATGACAGGATCCTGGAGAATAAAGACTCTTTGTGGCAGCTTAAAATACTTCCAAATAGACAAAGTACTTTCTGATGTCACTGCCTACATGACACACTCATTCACTCTGCAACAGCCACAGTCAGATGGACCTATCTCTGTATGACAAACCTGCACATCCATTGTGTAATGGCCATGGAGACACTAAGCTCAAGAGTGGGGTAGGATCCAAGGCATTGCTGCCCAGCACTATGCCACCCCCCCCCCACTTCTGTTCCCTTGCTCATGGAAGCCACCAATACCCAATATTTTTTGAGGTGCATGAGATGAGGGTGCACACTGGACTGCTATGTCTGCCAACTCCAGTCCTAAACTGCTCACCTGTGACTGAGGGTTGGGTTGCACAGGTGATGGAGATATCTCTTTCAAATGGGGAGTCATATGCCTGCCATGGTACCCATGCCTACCAATGGCACTGTGTCTACAGACTTTGCCATGCCGTGGCTGCCATCATTTTCAGGCTCAGTTATTTCACTATCAGGCATGCCAATATCCATGGTGGAGGACCCATGCACCAAATTACCTGTGAAGAAGGATAGTTTGTAACTGAAAGCTTTGTCCTTTTATTAAAAAGTGTTTGACGGTGTGGAGTATTACTTTTTTCTGCTTGAAGCTGTTTGGTTTGTATTCTCCACTTTACCACTAGCTCATCTTCTTTTATGTCGCACTACATGACATATCAATATCTATACAGGGATCTACTTCAGAAGCTTGAATTTTCAAAATTTCAAACTTCAAATGTCCGAGACCATAAGACGAAAGTTTTGAAACTTTAAAAATGTAATAAAAAATAAAAACAAAACATTTTTGCAGAGGGGCAAGCCCCCTGCACCCCCCACACCCTGACAAATAATGACATCAACACAGAGATCACACTACAGTTAATTATAAACACAAAATCTGTGTTATATTGACCAATCTATGCTTGTTTCTTTCATATTATCACTTCTATATAAATTTTTTTTCACTACAACTTATATGTATTGTTTTAGATTTCATGCTTTTATTGTAGTCATTATAAATATATGGTTTGGAGCTTTTCTCCTCAGGTCTCCACTGAAAATGGGCTTCTGGCTCAGCTGTACTAACCCGATCAACAAATGTCAAATAAATAAATAATACATTTCCTGTTCCATGCTGTACAGTGATCTCCATTCAAAAAGGTTGAAGTTTCAAAATTTCGATCTTATGGTCTAAGTCTTTTGAAGATCAAAGTTTTGAAACTATGAGCTTCTGAAAGGGATCCCTATATAGATATCGGGGGCTACTTCAGAACGTCAAAACCCCAGATCATCGAAGACGACATCGTTGAGACGAAAATAACAAAAACCCATTTCAGCAAAACACTGGAGCAATGAAGATCTTCCCAGGGTAAATAATCACTCATCCTAAACCGCACCATTCCTAACTCACCTAGGTGGGGGGCTCCACCCTCCACACCCTCCCTAACTAAATATACCAACTCCAAGATCACACTACAGTTGGGAAAAGGGCAAAGTTCACCTTGTCAGCCAACAGGTTACTTACCCTGGGAAGATTTTGTTGCTCCGGTCTTTCACTGAAATGGGTTTTTGTTATTTTTGTCTTGACTATGTGGTTTTCAATGATCTATGGTTTCAACGGTCTGAAGGGGACCCATATATACATATATACACACACACACACACACACACACACATATAAATATATATATATATATATATATATATATATATATATATATATATATATACACACACACACACAAACATATATATATATATATATATATATATATATAAGGAGCAGTCTGCTTTCCCAGACAGTGATGCCAGGAACTCCTTTACATCCATAAGAAGTGTCTGTGTAGGCAGACCCACAGATATGGCCACCTCTCCCATGCAATCTTGATTGCCTTGGTGCTGGCATGATGGATCACATTGGTGACCCTCTGGAGTACTTGGCCCTGTGATCTTTTATGGCCACCAATAGTATTTACATCTGCAAGAGTGACCACACACACATACACACACACACACACACACACACACACACACACACACACACACACACACACACACACACACACACACACACACACACAGTCTTGAAGGCCTGGTAACTCTTTATGGTTAGGAGGATCTACTGGTTGCGATCACAGAAGGCCTGCAGCAAGATGTCTGTCTCTGCTTGAAAGAACTTCTCCAATCATTTTCTTTCTTTTGGAGACATCTTGGTCTGTACATGAAGATATACATCTTTTAAGCTATTGTTCAATTATATCTGCTACACTCACATTACAGTGCCCACCCCATAGTCCACAGGAAGTACACTCTGTGCAACACCTGACTCACCAGAGGCACAGCCCACCTCAACAGTTATTATGCAAAGAGATACCACAGGGCAGCTGCCTGTAGATGGACACAGTCATACCCCTGTCAAACTTCACTGTATAGTATGTACTTATGAAACTTGCTTTGGCACTTGTGAGTGAATGGCACTAGAGCAGTGCATGTGGTCCATGTAGAAAGGACCCCCAAAATTACACATATGGCCTCCACTATTTATGGGGATAGCTACAACTGTGTTCATTTCTATCCTGTCTGTCTCACCTGACAGTGGTCTGAAACATCTATTACCTAAGGACTTGTTTTCCTTTTGATGTCCCCACCCTCCCTGAGGCAAACACCTTCAAACAAACTGCAGTATGATAGCAGCATGGTCACAGGTGTGTGCCCCCTGGCTTTTGTAGTTGTGCAGCATGATATGAGGTTGTGGCCCACTGCAAGCCATCCCTGAATGTTGCTTGCCACTCCTATGATGCCCCTAGTTAGAGTAGTTTACATGCATATAAGTGAGATAGAACCCTAGCCCAGCACAGTTTATTTTGTACTCTTCAGTCATTGTAATTGCCTTTGGGATTCTGCACCCCACACCACCCCAGCAACAGGGAAACAGACACATTTTGAAAAGCATCCCCTACCCACACCCAGTAACAGAGAAGTATTTTGAAAAACATTTCCATACCCAACAACAGACAGGCATATGTTACCGGGCACTTTCACCCTCCCCTTCATTTGGCCTGTATTTCCCTTTATCCATCAAACATACATCTTGCTGCTATCAATAAAGTACTGAGAGTACACTTATGTGCAGAGCAACAATCTCTCCTGTAGCCCCTGCCCCTTTTCAGCAGACTGATGTTGACCGATCCAGCCCCAACAACGATAACAGTAGAACAGCAGCAGAGATTTACCCAGACATTCCCCCAACATGTCCTGTCGCTCTCCCATGGACACTTACCACATTAGTTGTAGATCTGTGTGTGATATATAAGAGCACTTTCCAGTCTCCATTTCCTTTCCTTCCACAGTGCAATGATCACTGCAATAGCTGTGGCTATATTTGTCACACGTTTGGGGAGTGTTGGAGTTGCAATTATGCTAATGATTCAAACAAAGGTAACTGCCTCTGAAGCATGTTTTACCCAATGGATACTGTATCAAGGCTGCACTAAGAAACTTGTACCTGACTGTACAGCCTCATGAATAGCTGCAGAGTCCGTTGCATTTGCATGGGCAAGTCACTGGCCCTTGTGGGAATGTGTGTATTAAGTGTTTGTTGCTGCCCCTAGAGGGGCTAAAGAGTAATAATGGAATGAGTTGTGGCTTATACCAGCTACTTGCAAGTACACCATCATGTCATTCACACCCCAAACTCCATCTTTGGCATGCCATGCATTTCTCTGCCACTGTATGGTGACACTGCACACTGTTGCACTGCCTTAGTGCCCATTGGTGTGCTTCATGTGATGTTTACAATGTGTGTCAACACAAATGTGCTGCCACATTACTTTAGATTGTGACCTCTGAAGTGGCCATGGTTTCTAATATTGCTGATTTTGGCAGAGTTCCCAGAAGGTGCATGAATGAATCAAAAATATTTATTGACATCATACAAAGAGACCACTGGAAGAGCCATCTGGAGACCTCTTATGAGGGTGCACAATACAAGATGGATGCCTGGCACTGTCTTCCCAGGTGGTGCAACATGAATCACCCACACAGGTGACCAGTGCAGGCACAACTACAGAGACCTGAAGAGGCACCACCTTGACCTTCTTTGTAAATGGGAAGTGGTTAGGGAAAGTGCCACTGAATCCTACAATAAAAGGTCATACCAGCTCCATTTTATTGTAATGTAATACTAACTGTGCTACAAAATGCAAAATGTGTGACTTGTGCATATATCCTTGTAAGAGCTGACCATTCAGAGGCATATGGAATGCCTCTCCAGATACAGGGGTAAGAATACATCATTGACAGTATGACTGCATTCATATTCCATACTGGCTGAAATGAGTATTAATACATTGTTGCCAGTAGTGGAAACCTTCTCCTTCTGTGAATGCACATGTCCTGACACACATGCACTGTATATGCAGACTGCTTTGTTATCCTCCCACATCAAACCTATCTGAGATGAACACATGCAGAGAATAGGGATTGGAGGTCTGCCTCTGTTTGTCACCCCAGCATATGCCATGTGTCATATTGCATTTCATCCCTGTGAGCATGGTCCCCTATGTTGCTATGTCCAAACAGGGCACGCTGGTCTGATTACCCAATGTACTTCATTCACTGCCTCTTCCAAGACCTGTGGCAGTCCATTTCTATATGGCATACCTGGGTTATGAATCACAATAGTGTACTCTGTAGTGTGTTGCACACAAGCATGTGTAATACTATGTGACTGCCAACCATTTAATGCTACCCATGCTTTGGCAGCTGTTCCTGGGTCCCAGTCGCAGGGTCTACATATTGCCCTGCAGGTATCCCTAGAGTAGGCCATGTACACCAAGTCCTTGCATGTCTTTTGATCATATGATACTGAACAAGAGGCATCTGAGTCCACCTTCCATGGCCTCTGAAGTTACACATTGTCCCACTTGCATTGTTCTCATCACATACGCATAGGAGGACTGTTGAATATCCATATCCTACTTCCCCATGTGACACTCTGCCTGCAACTGTATCCCTTTGTCTGGCCGGTCAGATGTATTTTTACATTGCCTTTGCATACATAGCAGCTACATAGACTTGCTAATATCATTCCCTGGTGTGTGTGTGTGTGTGTGTGTGTGTGTGTGTGTGTGTGTGTGTGTGTGTGTGTGTGTGTCTGTCTGTCTGTCTGTCTCTCTCCCTCTATCTCCACACTTTTCCTTCATATTTATTTATCTTGTTGCTTTATTTCTCTACATTCATGTTATTGGTGTATGTAGTGCCACTGTGCCAGCCACAGCTGTGGTGGCCTAACTGTCAACTGCGCTGCCATTCCCTGATGGATCTACAGCTGCCTCCAGACCTGCATCTGCACAGGGTATATAGATTCATCCAGTAGAAGGTGACTTGGAGAGTTCCATGTTAGCCTGCAGTGGACTGAGTCAGGGGGGTGCTGTCTCTCCCCCTGGAGACAACCATGATAAGTGACAGCTTGTTACCATGCAGGAGTTGGAGGAGGTGGTGACTTTGGTGGTGAACTGGAGTACTGATGTCCTCATCGCTGCTTGGAGAATGCCTTTGTGTAACTGGCACTAACCTTCCCTGCATCACTGCTTAACCCCCCCCCCCCCATGTTTCTATCTACATTACTTGGTTTGTAGAGTAAGGTTATCCAGCCATGCTCCTCTTCACTCATGTTTGTTCCTCTGCTAAGTTCTATGTCCAGTTTTTCCTTCTTTTTACTGCCTGAGTACCTAACTCCCTCTGCTCTCTCTGTCACCTGTCATTCCCTCTTCCATTTTCATGTAAAGGTCCAGTCATGGAGATGTACCTTTCCAACCAAGCACAACTGTCCTTCTGGGCTAAGATGGAGCCTGTTTTTAGTATAATAGCTCTTTCTATTAGGTCTCATCCCATCCTACTAACAGTCTCAGGCCATCTTTCTCATCCACAACAACAGATTTCTATTCCTTATTCCTCACCTTCCTCAGTGTGATCTGTGCTGGCACAAGAAACACTTCTGAGAAAGTACTTCCGAACTCCTATCTTGACATCTCTCTGTCACCCCCTGGCCCTGCTTGCTACCAGCTGAGCTGTCTCCTCTGGGTTGTCATTGGTATCTATATGCACTTGGTGACCACCTTTACCTCCTCTTCCCACATCTTTTTAAGTCTAAACCCCATGACCCAGTTTTGCTATAATCTGGTCTCCCCATTTCCCTTGCAAATACTTTTAATCTTCTTGATGACTCAGTCTGCAATCACCAAAACCATCATCTTTGCCTCCCCCACATTGTATGTTTCCTTCCTGTCTCTTGCCCCTACAAACAGCAAAGTATAAGTAAGGACTGTTTGTGAGAAGGCCTGTGATTATGCTGTAAAATGAGTATAATTTAGAAAGAGTGAAAGGTTCAGTCTGAATAAGGGAGGACGGAGGGTAAACTGACAGAAAGAAAAACAGCACAGGAAGGCTAGAACACAAGGCTAAGTAAAAAGTGGGGAAACAAGCAAAACGACTTGGGGAAGTTGGACAGTCTGTCTGAAAGTGGAGGGAGTGACATGAATAACAAGACACAGGAAACCAAAGAATACTTGAGGGTGGTGGTATACAGAGCAGAGATAAGAATAAGTTTACAATGTTCAAAGAAATACAGAAGAAATATGATTTGAAAACAAGAAAACTGAGGAAATGCGTGCAGTTTAACACTTGCATAAGGTAAGGTGTGAAGAAAGAGAAGGAGGACATTGGAATGCAGGAAAGATAAAGATAAACATTACCCACACAATTAGTAGAAAAAAGTAAGCCAAAGGGCCTGGCAGAAAATCTGAAAGTAATGCAGGATTCAAAAGCTTTGGTAGCTATGTTCCATCAGTGGATAAAGTCTGTGTGTAGGTGATGCTGAAACTCATGTTGATTGGAAAAGCAGCCGTGAATGTATGAAAGTATTAGTGATGTGGGGAGAAAGAAGTATCGGGAAGGAACACATGTTGTAAGTGGCCACATAGCTCTCAACCAATCAGGGACAAATCCAGAAATAATCAGGGACAATCAGGGACACTTTTCATTTATAAGTACTATTAACTTGAGACACTGACAAAATAACAGAACATGAGTGAATATACATTTTCTAAAGCAGAAGAAGTCTTTAACTCTAATTGTTATAATTATTTATTAAGTGTAATTTATCACCTTTTCTTCAAAAGTCACCACTTTTAGGTGGGATTAAGAGGGACAGAGCTAAAATTTTTGCCAAAATCAGGGGTGTCCCTGCATATCAGGGACAGTTGAGAAGTATGCCTAATTATAAGATCTTGGGAAACTCTATGGGCTTATGGGAAAAGATACTTGGTAAGAAAAGGCCCCATATTTTCATTCCATTGCTGAGGGGTGGAGTTTATCCAGAAGAGTAACAATGAAACTTCTGTATCTGGTATAGGGAATGAACTACAGATAAGTTAAAACTGGAAAGTGCTGAAAAGGGAGAAACAGGAAGGATGGAGACAATAAAGGTAAAAGAAAGAATTACAGGAACAAATAAGAGGTAATGGCAAGTAGAGGTTTTAAAACCACAGGGAGTCAGAAGAGAGATGAATGTCCTGAAAAGGAAGGAAATATGAGTCTCTGGGACACAACTGTACAGAAGCAAAGGAATTGAGGCAAACTCAGAATAGAACTAGAGAAGACAACAGCAAACCAGTAAAGGTACTATGAATGTAAGCAGTATGACTGTAATGAAGTGTGTGTGAATTGAAGACTAGAGTAACAGTCTATGCTGTATGGGTTGCAGAAAAACTGTGCAAGCTGGAACTGATTTAAAGTGTAAAGTTAATTTCAGTCTTCAGTAAAAATGTATTTAGTCATTTCTCTGTGCGAGGGAGAAAAAAAAACATTTATTTTATAATAGCCATAACTTTCAGTGTTAAATGTATTTATGGAAGGGGTTATAGTCAAATTTGCTGTAGCTATCATCATCATCCTCTTAATTTATTTGTCTGAGTTTTAGTTTTGTAAATTAAATAGAAACTCTGAAGGTTGTTACCTATTTTGGGCTCAGCTTCTTGTATATTTCTTTAAGGTGGAGCCCTGAACATGACACTGTTAACTTTTTATGATATGCTTATCACATTTGCATTAACTTTTAGTCCTAAATTGTGTAACTGAAATTCCATTGTTTACTGTTATATAGGCCATTACTTGCTATGGTCCAGTGGTATTGCAGTTAAAGGGAGACATTTCAAACATGATCTGTATGCACTTTGTTTGAGATAAACATTTCAGGAAAGATTGTGTGGTAAGTTTTGTAACTGCATGTTGCTCTGAGTCATGTTTGTAATAGCATCAGATTTGCAGGATTTCCCACACACTTCATCTGTACAGCTAAAACTACAGTATTTCTATTATCACAGTGGGTACTGTCATATAATTTCATATGTATTATGGATCTGTAATTGTACTTTTTGTAGGATTTTAGCTAAAACTATTTGAGGTGCTCAGGAGACATGCTTTTTCCAGTGTTGCTTTAAACTATGACAGAAACAGTAAAAATGTGTTATGCCTCATAGGTCATGTAAAATATGGATTAGGAAACTTTTTAAACAGAGCAACTACATCTAAAAGATATCCATGCATTTCTTTAACGATGTATGACTTAGTTTTGCAAGAGGATGAAAATGTTGTGCTTCTTATGGAATGCTGGGAAACATAACTGAGAAAAATGATATAGCTCAGACTGAACTTCAGTGTAAACCTAACAACTACCATTTCATACCATATCAAGTTATAGTACTACCTACACCAGTGAAGCACCTGGTGACCTAAATATGTCTTTGTACATTATTTTTTCCAGCTTGTAACTCACTGTTTGCAAATATAATTAATAATTATAATCATATTATGTAACATATGAAATGTCAAATGAAAAATAATTAAATTCCTCAGCTGGGACTTAAACTCAGACCCTTCAGAACGCTAGTCCACTTATGCTAAACTATTGCAACAAATGGAGAGCTGTGCATTCATATGCACATTCATTTCTACCAGTGCAAAACTCAGTAGCTACACAGCCCACACTGGAATACAGTCTGCATGCTATAAACATAAGCACAACTAAGAAACAATTGAGTCTCAGACTGCATTTGAACTCAAGCTCTTCAGAATATTCTTTAAATTATGCTACAAGCTGCTCCACTGAAGTGATGTGCCATGCATGCTCCTATCTATTTTAATCTACCACTGCATATTCTAATAGATAAACAAATAATTGCTCACTAAAATCATAATGCTGTTTTTGGAGTTAGTAACTTTCATCCAGTCTGTATCCCTCTTAGCTTCTGCCCTTTCAGTTAATACTCCTGCAGTCACCATTTACACCAACCCAGTTATCCTTGCATTGACAAGCAGACTTACCATATACTGGGTTTCTCTAGTTGAAGTAAAATCATATCTGGGAAGCTAACTCACAAGTTCTGATTTTTTTCAAAAAATCTAAATAACGGGGTAAAATGTAAAAGTGGGAAAACAGAAAAATCTGTGAGCAAGATGATAAATACTAGGAGGTCTGATATCATCTCAGGGCACAGGTGGAAGAAAAAGAAATAAAATCAGGCTAAAACTAAAATATACACAAATATCGAGTAGTCAGATTTGTTGCACACTATAACACTATTCCCAGCCAATTCTGGGCTCCCTATTGAAATGTCGGCTTTCGAAATGCCGAGTGTCGACAAGCTGAAAAAAAATACCAAAAACACTGGAGAAGTGTGAATCTCAAAAACTGCTCTTCTTCTTTAAACTTCTTTTCGCAAGGAGGGCATGCCCTCCTGCCACCCCACCCCGTGAACTGATATATACCAACTCCAAGATCACCATACCTCAGAGAAAATGGAATATTCTAAGAAATGGCATCTCAGACTTAGTATATGTAAGTCCGGTCATTTGGCTATTCAGTCTCTGTATTTTGGGACTTGTTCTAGCGGGTCCTGACATTTCAAATCATTACCCCAAATCTGTGCTAATATGGAGTATTGGCCTATTTTACTTCATGATGTAATGGAAAAATTAAGTATGGTTTATGCAGACCACAGGAGAAAAACAAAACAAACTATATTTTATCTGTAAAATATAGTGTGAATTTAAGAAATATGTACAAAAATACACAGTTTTTGCTTGGGTAATAAAAACTGGAGATAAGGATTGCAAGTACTTTAAAATGGTTAGCTGTGGGTTGTTGTTGTTGTGTCTTTCGGCTTTTCCCGGTTAGGGGTCGCCACAGCGGAACTCCAGTCCGCTAATGATTGGTAGTTGATTTTTATGTGCCGAGTTACCAGCCCTGATGCACAACCTTCAACTAAGGTATGCCCATTCACGCATGTCTCCACGCAGAAGACGGTCTAGCTGAGAATCGAACCGGAAAGCATCTGACTGTGAGGCGACTACAGTATATTATATAACATTGTGAGATATTTGGTTTAACATTCTTCCTGATGTGGAAAAACATTATTTTTTTTTTAATTATTGATTTGTTAACCCAGTAAGTGAACTACTGGTTAATCTCTGACTGTTTTTAGCTATAACTTGGTCCACAAGGGGAAAGATCAAAATAAATATGTATGGACTGATGACATCATAGGTCCATAAGTTTTTACTAAGCTTACATTTCCAGCAGGAAAATGATTGTCTGTGGGACCTGGGTATTCAAGCTCCTATGCAGAGGAGGAAAAATGTCCACAAATAAAATACCCTAGGGAAGCCAAGAATAAATGGATGACCAGGTAGGCTGCCTTAATAAAGGTACGGTGGGATGTCGGTGAAGAAGCTGGGCTACCGGTAAAGCCTTGAGAAAGGCTGTGCATACCCGAGCGCTTGTGGTTGAAGGTTGAGTAAAGCCTTTAGAAAGACTTCGTATACAGGTCCTAGTTCCGGCTGGTCAGGTCGCCTGCTGAGAGGAACCGCTAGTGTGACAGCTAGAAATCAATCAAGAAAGTACCAGAAGTACATTCACCATCGCGCTTTTTACTTCAATAAAGTACGACCTTCTAGAATCTGAACTTCGACTACGTTGATTTTTTGCCACCACGGCGAGCAGAGCTCCTTAGCCGAGCCACATTTACATTGTTTTGCCTGTTTTTTCTGTGTGTTTCATCTTTGATTTCTAGCTGTCACACTAGCGGTTCCTCTCAGCAGGCGAATTAAGGCAGCCTACCTGGTCATCCATTTATTCTTGGCTTCCCTAGGGTATTTTATTCATGGACTAAGCTTACATTAATAAGTTCAGGAAAATCACACAATACTGTAGGAAACTAACAATATCCTCTATTAAATACACTTTCTCCAAATATCCCTAATGAAAATTTGTGACAAACCATCCAGTCAACCAGACTGTTTTTTAAGATTGTTAGGGAAGTACTGTGCTTGACAGGTAAGGGCAGCCTATCCAGAAATGAGGTTTATGTTGGGTTAGGTATCTGTCACGTTATTTGGTGGTGATAGTATGGCAGAGTAGGTTTAGGCCTCTAGAAGGGGTGTTTGCTTTACCACTGGTTTTATTAGGTGATGATATGTATGCATATAGCAAGTCATAGATTCCTTAGCTTTCAGCTCCTACAAACTAGAATATATTGCTCTGGAAGCTTTTATCGCCACAGAATTCTTGTTAGAGTGGTCCCAACTAATATAAAATGCAAAGAGGATGAAACTCATAATGTTCTCTTCTATGTCAAATCTGGAAAGTAATGACAAAATCAACACTAACCAAATATCCCAACAGAACCAGTTCAGCAAAGACCTCCTTTGTATGATAACTGAACAAAACCTAAAATATATTACACCATTTATATAAAAAAATCACAACCTAGGCCAACTCTGTGGAGCTAATAATTTCCTTACTCTACAATCACACATAGCCACAGCTCAAACACCCTTATTACCTTCACCCTCACAGATTTACTGATAACCCAAATGGCCTAATCAGAACAATTCTGCAATAAAATAACAAATCTATAACAAAAGAGCCTTATTCAACTTACCATTGCATAACCCTCACAGAGCTAAATTGGATGGAACTCCCAATATACTCACATATTCCCAACTAAAACTGGCCTGCAGCATCCAGCTACTCCTGAAAGGTACCTCACACCATACCATCTAATAAAAATGGTATAAACCTACAACAGAGATAAGATCAAAACACCAGTTTCAGGACCTCTTACATAAATTTAATAACTCTAGCAGAGATGCCCTATGTTCCATATATGTAGCCACATGACTGAACTTGGTTCCTTTGCCACTATGTCAAGGTCTCATCCTCAACAATCTGCAACACGAATGGCACAGTGGTGCAACGGTAGCATTGTCGCCTCACAACAAGAGGTTCTCTGGTTCGATTCTTGGCTGGAGTGCCTTCTGTGTGGAGTCTGCATATCCTTCCTGCATTTGTGTGGGTTTCCTCCCACATTACAAAGACATGCATCTGGTGTGTTTCTCCATGGGCCTCCCCTGAAAATTGGCGTTGTTCCAAGTTGGACTTTCCCAGTAAGCAAATGTTAAATAAAATATAACATTTTCAAAACTACTCTAATGTCACATTTTCTCACCAGACTCTCTGTTGATGGCCTAGCAGACCTGGATAGCTGATATAGTTGTCAACCTTATGTTCCATATACAACCTAAATTTTATTATTATAATAAACTGTGATGTACATGAACAAAAAAAAAATGTACACAAACTCGTAGTACTCTGTTCTATAGGAAAAATGTTTCTAGAAAATAAATATTTAACCTCTTTGCAAATACTCTAAATAAGCAAACAACACAAATTAGTTAACAAAGTTTCATGTCCTTCCATATCACTGTTGCAGAATTCATAACCTAAGGGAGCTCCTGCCAAGGATAGCCAATGTCCGAAGAGTAGACCAAAGCCTTTAGTACTTAAGATGTCAATTTGCAAGGTAAATAGATATATAGGCATTGTATGTCATGCATATGCTCCACGTGCAAGGGCACGGCATAAAGGTGACATACGGATGCACACACTCAGAACTTCTTTGCCACCAGTCTGAATGCCATAGCTGAATGTCAGTCTGAATGCCCTTCTGCTGTGCTGGTTACCAAGCAGTGTTTCAGATAAGTGTCCTATTGGAGATTTCTCTTATCTTCCTTTTTTATATAGTGCTGTTAGGTTCATGTTATCCAGAAAGGTAAAATGTCAGTGTGGGAGGCAAATTCCCCATAAAGACCATCATGACCAGTGTCTTTTCTATTTAGGTGCTTCCACATGACCATAAGCAGTGTTCTATCTGCCAGACTTTTGTCCCTAAGACCTTACATAGTAGTCTAGCTTTTATATGTATTTACCTTGAAAAGTAACATCTTAAGTTGTTGGTTGAAGGC
>NC_056739.1:1474784423-1474826923 GCF_019279795.1 Protopterus annectens
TCATTAGTTAGAGATCTCTTAAATGTGGAATTATTTAGATGACTTACTTCTGCAGAGATTTTGCATATTTACTGATATTGGTGGATTGTAATGACAGAAGTTTGAGTGGTCTTTTATGGTTGAAATTTTCTGAAATGGGTAGTTTTGTCAGGGTTTATATTAGAAGATCAAATGTTTAGGTGATTGAACACCTAAATATCGATCTTCTAATATCAAATCTGAAAACAGCGAACGTCCCAGGGAAAAACATCCTTTGGCCACTAAACGAAAACAAAACTTTACATCCAAAGTAAGTGGGGTGCTGGCCCCCCACACCCCCCTAACTAAATATACCAACTCCGAGATTGCTCTACAGTATAGGAAATGGCAAAATCCAGCGAACGGCCAAGGGAAATCTTTCCTTGCATTAAATCGGCCTTTCGTCATTTTTTGCTTTCGATATTAGAAGATCGATGTTTAGGTGTTCAATCACCTAAACATTCGGTCTTCTAATATAGACCCATTTTGTCATTATTGCTTCATACATTTTGCTTCATTACATACTAGAAGACTGTTCAAAACTACAAATTTAAAACACATTCTAACAATTGGTGCTGTATTATACAAGAAATATAATTTAATACAATCAGGAAGGTAAATCAAAGAATGCATACATGTATGCATGGCCCTAAAAATATGTTTGAAAACAGCCCAGAGGAAACTGTGAAAGGCTCACAATCATGGACAAATTATAAGCTTTACTCTTGTTACCAAAGCATTGGATGAAGGTAAAACCATATTACCTTGATCTGGCCAAGCCTTTTGACACAGTCCCCTACTCAGGTAGAGTACAAAAGATGAATAATTTGGAGCAAACATTTGCATCACTAGCTGGATTGCCAACTTGCTCACAGGATGCAGGAGTTTAAAATAGGGGAACAGACCAGTCATCAATGGAGTCCGCCAGGGTTCGGTGCTGAGACTTTTTCTGTTTAGCATATACATCTCAAAAGTAAAAGGGCTTTCGCTGGCTA
The DNA here is from genome assembly GCF_019279795.1 of Protopterus annectens. NCBI lineage: Eukaryota > Metazoa > Chordata > Ceratodontiformes > Protopteridae > Protopterus > Protopterus annectens. Next base: position 1,474,785,437 of record NC_056739.1, read on the forward strand.
AGTTTGAGATGACTGCAAGCTAGGAGCAGTTATTGAATCCCCAAATTACTTAACCATCATGCAGGAAGGTTTGTCCCAAATAATAACTGGTTTCAAAATCATGACAATGTCCTCTGAGAACTGACCCTGTTGTTTAGCATTTGGGAACTTGTGTGTACATTGACCTAACATTTGACCAGCATATGCCCAGAGTTATAGGAAAGCCTTTCTATATTGCACAAATTATGAACAAATTGATTGTGACTAGATCTACAAATGTTGTCACCCTTTTCAAAGCTCTCATAAGGTCAATCATTTTGTATAATGGCCACTTTGGCATGTATCTTTCCATCCCCATGTAACAATTGGAATACCTTCAGAGATACCTTACTAAAAGTATACAAGTCCTAAACAATAGGTCTTGCATGGGCCACCTCAAAGATTTATTACTATACTCAGTATCCTACAGAGTGCTTAGAGGTGACATGTCTGGCATGCAAGGCATCCTCTGACCTAATACAGATGGACCTACTGAACATCAGCAAGTCAAATGGCATCAGAAATATTCAGTCCAGGTATCTAAACTGAATGTTGTGGAGAGATGGATATGTATCATAGACACTACCACTGTTCTAGAACAGACTATCCATAAAAATAAAACAAAGGTCATCTGTCCATATTCAAATGGAACTTGGATCTAAGGATGGGTAATAAAAATGTACTCCAGGGTTGTCCCTCATGCTACTAATGGATAGAGGCAGTTCCTAAATGCTGCATTCCTTACATGGGTCCTCTCAAATTATCTATGGTATGATCACAGTTATGCTCGCTAGGGCTAATATACAATTATCAGCCATGGGATAGGTAAGAGCAATCAGAAAATGTTAATTCAAGCACCAAAATTTAATTGGCTAAGCTTAATGTCCTCCAGGTGAACCTATTTTGTGGTAGTAAATAGTTATAAAAATTGCCCTTTTTAGATCACTAAGTGCCCTCTCACCCTCCGGCCCTCCCAGTCTTCAACAGCTTCCGGCGCCTATGAATGAGTCCAGGCCTAAACAGCTCTGCAGTACCATGCACTTCAAATATTTTACTGACCTGAGAACCTGAATTGTGCTTCTATATAACTCATCACTATGTAGTTGCACCTGTTATTTTTGCATTTACACAGTTATCAAAAGATGCAACTTAGATTCAAAGATTTAAAAGTGGTACACGTACTTCATTAATCAGGACTCAGTAGAAGTGGCACCCTGCAGTCCCTTGGTTTTGTAATCTGAAACACAGTTATACAGTTTATTGTTATGTCCTAAATTCACTTAGAAATCTGATGACTCATTCACTTGTAAACATAAACCAGAAGGCTTTTCTTTGTATCAGAGTTATCTGTCTGTCTTCCCTTTTTCTTCTTGTACTCTGTCTCTGTTTTCATCTTCAAAAATAAGTTATTTTCTTCTCAAATCAGAGAGCTGTCATGAACACGGCAAACTGCTGACAGATTGCTATCTCTTCCTACCTCAAAAAATATATAGCTGCTTCCCTGAAGTAATTCACCAATGTGTCGTTGTGGTCTTTTGTTCGACCAACATGAAATATTTAGTGTGATTGAGTGAACAGTATACATTTTGTCTACAGGGTCAAATCTCAGCCATGTGTACCTAGTGCCCAGTCTAATCAAATAGCTGTCTGAAAATCATTGCCACGATACTAATGACAGTAGCTTCAAACAAAAAACATACACTTTTACTAACAGTGTTTTCTGCTTAATGCAGCTTTTTCATCTTAGTGCTGCTTCACAATTTTTAAATGAAGTTGGTATGCCACCCAGGTTTCATACATATGAAAGAGAGTAGAGGCAACCCCCCGCCCCCGAAAACTAACTTCCAGAGTCCTGCACAGTCCATCAGGCTGAAGAACATGTGTGGAACTCAGTGCATATGAAGACTGTAACAAAATGAGAATTTCTGGTTGTTCTGATCTCTCCTCACCATTAGGTTTTACATCTGTAAGTTGACACGTTTGTGTTCTTTTACAGGCACCTTTTGTCCAAGCTAAAATAAATCGCATTCATGTTTACACAATATCAAACTTTCCAAGACATTAATTTCTTGCAGTATTACAATAAACACGTAGTAACAGGAGATGCCTTGTGAATCTGCTAGTCTATATAGCCACTGCTAGATGTATGTTCATCTGGCAAGGGGACTGGGACAAGAGTGCAGGTCCGAATCTGGTACTGTGGTTAAGCTGTCATTCCGACTATCTTTTGCTCAATACACAAGATGAGAGAACTAGAAAAGCTACTATACGGCCTAAACCTAGATGGATAATGACACTGAATGAAATTACTTTCTTTGCAGTTTATACAACAAGCAGGCACATTATTATTATTTATTTATTTATTTATGTATTGCCATTTGTTGACCATGAAAATCCACTGGGTCAGAATAACCAGTTTTCAGTGGAGGCCCGGGGAGAAAAGCTCCAGTAACAAATTTAAAATTCCTACAGCACACAACTAAACAAAATTATTATACAACAGGATACGATATACATTAGTAAGAAACAATAAAAGTATAAATAGCATTTCTTAGTGATAGAAACATACAGAGTACAATGTCATTATGCAGTCAAAATAAAAGACAGTAGAGCTCGTACAATATATATATAAATGGATAACTAGTTTTGGACATTCAATGTAAACAATCATGATTCACAGTATATTTACTTTGTTTAAAAGAAAGTCAAAGACATATAATTGGTTTACTAGTTTTTCAGTAGATCTAGAAATGGAGTATTCTAGTCAGTAAACTCACTGGTGTTGGTTTATGGTGGTCTGAAGTTCTAAGCACAAGGACAGATGTGATTATTAAGAAAATGATTTTTTTAGGGTGACTTTGAAGGTTTTCATAGACTCAATTTGTGTTATTGGGCATTCCATAGCTTTGCTATGAAGTAAGAATATAAGCTCTGTCCAGCTCTCTTATTGGGTTTGTATACGGTAAGGAGCTGTGAGGAAGAGATGAATCATTTATTAATGGGAAACAGACAAACAGCAATAGCATCAGCTTGGGCAAATGAATCTTTTCTATAACTCTGTTTCAAAAAGATTTCAAGCACATAAATGGAAATAAAGGATTCAGTGTGGTCTATTCTGAATTTGTAAAAGATTTTCTCTCTCTGCGTTAGTCCTAGTTCTGAAACATGACAGAAAAAGTAGCTAGGGGATCTAGGCAATTTTCTTTCACATCTGGTAATCAGTATTTTTATGTTTAGCAGAGGTGGTGTAGTGCTATTTGAAGACATCAAGAAAATCTATTAGAGGGTATTACATTCACTGTTGAGTACCCCAGCCATCACAGTGAATCACTTTGTAATGATGTACCTTTGTGGACAGGCTCATAAGTGAATTACCAGCTTAAGAACATTTAGTTAACTGTCAGCCTGGTTGCCATAACCCCAAGCATTTTTTACCTCCTATGTGATTGTCCACACTTTTAAAGACACCAAAGCTAGGGCTACATCAGACTTGACAAGCAGAGTATTTGACAGTCATAGACATCTTTGCAATATTTGTGTGTGTGTGTGTGGGGGGGTGCATGTTTGGTTTTATGCTGTTGTTTACAATAATAGACAACAAAAAGTTAGAGCTCTTGAGTCTTTCAAGTTTCTAATAATTGCAATAACATGGCCATATATTTTCCCTTAAGACAGGATAGAAATCTCTCTCCTCATAAAACAAAGAACTTGACTAGAAATTCATTTCTTTCAGTTTTGAATTGTAAGGTTGACTCCTAGCTTTTCTTTAATTTTTTAACCAGGAACACTCACTGGACACAAGTATCCCTTCTTAATGGTGACCCAGAAGCACTAACTGGTTAAGTGAGTTGCTCAGAGTCACACAGTCTGTAAGTGAAAACTGAGAAAATCAAATGCAGGACTCTAGGGTGAAGCTTGTCAGAAGTTTGTTCATAAGTATTCATTCTACATACTCTGTAGACATTTTCAGAATGGAATGTTCTGTTATTAAAAATTAATTTGTAAATCCATTCCAATTTGAATTTCCTGGTGATGCAAACAGTGATAATATTACTTTATTCTTTGATCTTATTTTAGAGAGGTAGAGTTTTTCAATTACAGTACCAGAACATTAAGGTAAATGTTAGGTTGTTAGCCATTACTTTCACCAATGTCTCTAACTAAAGTCTCACCATTTATCAGTTGATTATTAAAACTATAATCAGGATAAAGGCAACTATTACAAAGATTTTTTATTCAGTAAGGTGAAGAGCACATATTTTTTCAAATGACCAAAACAACGTAATAACTTTGTATAATGGCCACCATATAATCCACCAATGAAACAGACTGACCCTCTTTTAAAATTATTGATAAATTAGATTGCCCCATCTTAAAAGGATATCATTAAAATGTTCAAAGAGCAATGGATCCATGACTAAACTTTTGAGTGCAGTACTAGTAACCAAACATTCCAGTGATTTATCTCCGAAAAGATAGGTTATTTTACTTCTCTTAGCAAGCCGTACTGAAACCCAAGTGATAATTGTATGAGTTACAATGCAATCTGATTAGGTCCTGGATAAAACCTATGTGTGGTGTAGAAAAAGCTGTTAAATCTTCATCCATGGCTAAAATAGAAGCTTCAAAATATGTCATCAAACTATGTGTGACAAAGGGGGATACTGCCAGCACAACTATCTGGAATTTTGTAAATAATTATATATTTGTGAATATCAACATGATGTATATAAGATGCTTGTGTTACAAATGTATTGGAACTATATGCCATGTGTATATCAAAGTCAAACTGCTTGAAGGTATTTGCAAAGTGCTGTTTGAAATGTAACCTCAGTGTACCCTGCTAGAAGTGAACGGAAATGTACATACACTATTGTAACTGTTTAAATGTGTATATTTTAACAGTGGAAACTGGGATACAGGAGGTTAACCTCAGTCTAGTAAATTTCAGAAAAATAGCTGAAATTAAATTACTTTCTGGCTATGCAATAAAGATGATATCTTTCAATTAAAATGCAGCAAGGAGCTACAATGTCTAAAACTAGGGAGCTTTCTGTATTGTCTTTAGAGTGAACTAATTACTACATCTGAAAGAATGAAGGAATGCAATTATTTTATGGTTTCCAACATCTGCCAAACATCTGACGTCTATGTATTTTCACAGGTCGATGCTAAATACTGCCAGCTTCAACTGGGATAGGGTCAGATGACAAGATATGATGTTATTCTGAAAGCTATCCTAGCAGTAATATTTGAGATATTAATTTGAGAATTATCTGAGAGAGACAGAGCATTCTGTATTCTGTCTTGGACCTGACAACATCACTAGAAGATCCATTCACACATCTGCCTTGTTCTGTAAGTAAGTTTCTACGGTATAGTAATTCTCTTATATACAGTCAGGAACATAGTAAAGCTTAGTTTAGATATTTTTCTTTATTTATTGGAGACTGTCCTGCAATGCTGTTTTAAATATTTCTTGTGGGTTTGAACTCTGATGTCACTGTGAATATATAATTAGCACTTTCTTGTTCTTTTATAATTTATTAGTAAATATATTTAAACCTTTCATTGTGGCTGATCTGTCTAGATATTTAAGTTTTGAGAGTACTTGCATGTTTATTTAGTGACACTGTGTGAGCCACTCCTAATAGCCTTGCTCTTGGTCAAACTACCATTTGTACTAATATTAATATTACACAGTAAGATTGGACACCATTTGTTAAGGGTCTTAAAGTAACTAAGGAGTTGGCTAGTGGCAGTAATAACTACCTTATAGACTGGGCAAAAGCAGGTTTAGCTAGTAAACCTGTACCAGCCTTTCCCAGGTGTGTGGTTGAGTGTGTGTGTGTGTGTGTGTGTGTGTGTATGAATCAAACCTCAAGAGTGTGTGTGTGTGTGTGTGTGTGTGTGTGTGTGTGTGTGTGTGTGTGTGTGTGTGTGTGTCAGCTACTTGGACAGGGACATGAAGCATTGGTTGGACAGAGAGGGTGCTGAAGTGCCTGGCTTGGTCACTCAGCTGAGATCTCAACTCTATAGTTGTGCCAGTGAGGAGTCTTACTGGTCATCTGAAGAAAGAGGAGTTACTAGCCCAGGACTGACTGTGGTCTCTGTGTGCTCTTAAGGGGAAATTGCACTTGATGCACAGAGCTGCATCTGGAAATACTGTGTGTGTACTTGTCATCCACCCAGTGTACGTCCCCCACTGATGCCAGTGGTGAGGACTGAGACTCCTTGATTACTGGTCCAGTGGAGAGTCATCAAAATGAGCATAAGAGATCTTCTCTCACCTAAACCAAACTTGAGTAGAATCAATCAAATCAAGCAGTTCATTGTCGTTCACCATAAAAGTAAAAACAAAAACTCTTTCAGTAGCCTTTTATAAGAAGTTTATAAGTCTATAATTATTTGGGCAATAAGTGATATTGCCTTAATCACTTGGTAAAACAACTGGCTTCCTTAGCACATGTAAGCATCAAATGGTGATCCTTTTATAGCACAGTGGCACTAAGAGAGGAAGAAAGGCTGCATTTCACAGCACTGGCTATACATTAAATGTGAAGGAATCCACTTTCCAGAATATTTTCACCTTCTGTAGTAGGTATAGGATGTTTTCAAATGGCTGACTACGCTGACTACCCCATTGATGTTCCAGGATTCCATAGCTGGTCTGCACATATGACTGATGTCTAGTTTCAAGTATTTGCTAAGACTGTTCTGTCTCACAACAAACACAACTGGATTCTTCCAAGGTCATTAGGACTTAGAATTTGTGAATCAAATTTATCCATGGCTTCTGCAACACTCACTGATTGGATTAGTTTTTCCACATGTAACAGGTCACAATGAAAAACATCAGCTCACATTTGAGAAACAAGTTGTTCACTGCCGCATGCTTCTATGTATGCGGTTCTTTATTTTGGCACTTTATTCCCTTATGATTCCTTGGGTGATAGTGCTCTGTTACTATGCAAACCTGTCTTCACAACAACATGCTGTACAGGAAAGTTTATATTCTGTTAAGCACTTAAATCCCAGTCTGCACTATATATTTTCCGTATATATAAAAAAAAAAGAAACTAATTATTAATTCCTGGCTTCATTATGTTCCAACATAAGCAAGGTTGCTAACAATAAGGCTTATGTAAGGCACAAAAATATCAGTGCTTATCTGAAACAAAAACTGTAATTAGTTGATGAGTTGTGCCAGCAGCATACATCTCTAATAACAAGGTAAAGCCATAAATTAGCTTCAAGGTCCTTTCAGAAAATAGTTACCACTCTTGAAAGTCTGGCAGTAAAATACTGTTGATGTAAGTGTATTAATTTCATCCAAGGAATTTGCAATTGCTATAAAGCAGATGGCGCACAGTCAGATAGCTACCACAATGGTATGTATTGATTTGTATTGTTTGGAAACAGGGTTTTACATCAATTCATATGAAATGTCAAGAAACTAAACTAGTAAGTCTCTAACCTTTCTTTTACAAAAAAATAAATAAATAAATAAATAAACTAAATATACCATCTGAGGCAAACTGGCAAACTGTATATACAAAACGATATCCAGTACCCAACCTCAACTTGAGCTCCTTTTTAATTTATGGCATCTCAAAAAGAACAGCAAACTGGATTTATCTTTCCAGATTCCTCAGTGCATTTAAAATCAGACCATTATTCCTGCCTTGTATATGCTCACTTGTGAGTATATTGTTTTTCATAAAAATATTGAAGAAGTTAGAAGATGATATTTGCAATGAAGCCCCATTAGCCTGAAGTGCAGTACTCAATGATGACAAAGCAAAGTGTTTTCTATCCATACTCAGTGCTTGATTGTGAGAGAGTTGCTATTTTTTGATAAATGGATAGCCAGCTACTTATTTACTCTTTGTTGACCAGGTGTTAGTCCCACTATCCCAGTATCCTCTTTTCAGGTGAGATGGTATTCACAATGACTATGGGAAAGTTGCCCAAGGCACTGAGAAACTTCCCCTATTCTTTTTTCAATAAGTGCCATGAGATCTTTTTCATTTACGTGAGCTACCACCAATTCAAGCAGATGGTACCCCAGTTTAATATCTCCTCCAAAGGACAGTACTCTCAGGAGTGCAGCACCCACCTTATGTTGTACTGCAGTGTCTGTCTTGAGAAATTAATCCAAGTACTTGGTATAGGAATTGAACCCACAGCCTTCTGATCATCCAGCATTAAAGGCTAAAGTCTTGAGCTACTGACACTGCTAATACTCAAATTGTCTTTCAAAGCTACTATTACAAAAAGCAGATTGCCTTTGGGGCTATCGGAGTCAGTTTCAGCTACATCAGAGAAATGTATCTGGGCAAACCGATACGAGAATGAAAAAAAATTAATCAAGCAATTAAGTTGTCTGTCATGTATAACAGTCTCCTTGGGGAAGTGCTTGTTGTTATGATGAGATACCATCAAGAAAATGGTCATCATAAAGAGGTGCAAAGGATTCAAGTAGCAGTGCTCTGGAAGAGGAAAACAGTGATTCCTACTTTATATTCAGCATTCAGAAGTGAAGCAAATCAGACAGCTGGTATCAGATAGCATGAAAGTAAGTATCACTAGCCAGAGAAATCTATGACCCTGAAAGAGCTTTTTGGTGCACTAGTTATTAGGGGGACATAGGCCTATGAGTTAATGACAAATTTGAAATGAATGAGCATCCTGAGGACAAATTAGATTATCAAAGTTAAGGAAGGCTGATAATATTGTGTCATCAGTCAGTGTAGACGTTGCCCAAAGTCACAATTTACAGGTTGGGGGGGTGTCTGGATCACAGGTATAACACAAAAGAACTAACCAGAATGGTAACCAGTGATGTCACTCAATACAAGTCAAATAAAGACTGCATCGAAGTCAGAAAAATGGCCTTTCTGAAGAAGTTGTTACTTGTACATTAGTTTTGACAAAAACACTTACTATTGGTGCAGAATAAAAAGCATTTTTTTCAGTTATAACTATATCAGAGAATAGGTTTCCTGTGTCACAGTCACTAGTTTATGAATAGAACAGATGCCATGGCAGATTCATCTGTCAACAGTAAGGAGTCTTTCTTGAGGAGGGATAATTATCTGTGGAAAGGGACTGTTTGTTGAAAGAAAGAGGATAAACTCCTCCCTCCATCCTGAATTTCCTGAACTCCTGGGCTCACTCTGATTGTAAACTAATCTAACAATAACATCATGAATGTATATATTGCACATAGTTTATTTTTACCCTGCTATTCTCCCCTCTCTGGTAATGATCTCCTTACTGCTACCACATAGATTTTAGAATCTATGTACCATATGAACAACTCATGTCTCTTAACTTGAAATTTAATATGTATTTTGTAATTCTTTTCATTACACTTTGTTTATATTCTTTATATTTTCTATGTACGGTGGAGCTTTTCTCCCCGGGCCTCCACTGAAAACGGACTCCCTGAGCCCAGTGGACCACCCCAGTCATCAAATTGGAATAAATAAATAAATAAATAAATAAATGTGTGTTCCTTCTGGCAATCCATGCTTTCAGATTTCCTACAACAGTGACAACAATCTAGTTTGGGCACTCCCTGTGAAAGTATAAGCTATCTGAGACAATAAAGCACTCCTGATAATCCTTATCAGAGATAAATAGTAAATCAAGATCAAAATGGATTATCAGGTGTTGACATTGGTATACATTGTTCCAGCATCAACAATTAGGGGTGAAATGAACCCCACCCATCAGCTTTCTATTTACCATATATAAAGGTAACTTCTTTAGCTGGGCAGCATTTCAGCAATCCAGAGTTTAAATGGTACACATTCATGAGATGGAGTATTTGACAAAAAACTGTGGCAAATGCATTTTAAATGATGACTTCCATCTCACTACTAATACACTACAATGCTAGTCTTATGATGAGCAGAAAAACAGACTGCTGCCCAGTGGGAAAAAAAATCAAATTTTGTGTAAAGCCAGTAGAGTACCTAGTAGCAAAAGCTCCCCTACTCCCATACATAAAGAAAAATACAGCAGTTAACTAGGTTATTAAAACGTATAGTGGACATATTAGCAATGCAATTTTTTGAACAAAAATGTTAGTATAGTGATAACATGAATTGCATCTTCTCCTTACTTAAGATCACACTATAAGGACTGCCAGTACTAAATTTCAGCTGGCCTCATTTCCATTAAATAATTTAAATTGATTTAATTGTGTCGCATGAATATTAACTGAAGTGGAAGTTTTGACTCTGTTCTTCAGTTAGTGCTTGCTTGAATTTTATTATCTATTAGTAATTGCAGGTGTGGGGGTAGCCACATTCTTTGATTTCCTGTCATTGCCTATTTAAGTGGTACAGTTTGAAATATTTTCTGCTTAAAAACCTCAGCTTTGGCCGGCTAAAATCTAGCTGTATTCAACTGGACGTATAAGAGAATTTAAGTACCTTTATCTGCACTTTTTTCAAATAATACAGTATTTAAATTGATTTAATTGTGTTGCATGAATATTAACTGAACTGGAAGTTTTGACTCTGTTCATCAATTAGTGCTTGCTTGACTTTTATTATCTGTTAGTAATTGCAGGTGTGGGGGTAGCCACATTCTCTGATTTCCTGTCATTGCCTACTTAAGTGGTACAGTTTGAAATATTTTCTGATTAAAAACCTCAGCTTTGGCCGGCTAAGATCTAGCTGTATTCAACTGGATGTATAAGAGAATTTAAGTACCTTTATCTGCACTTTTTTCAAATAATACAGTATTTAAATTGATTTAACTGTGTTGCATGAATATTAACTGAACTGGAAGTTTTGACTGTGTTCTTCAGTTAGTGCTTGCTTGAATTTTATTATCTGTTAGTAATTGCAGGGGTGAGGGTAGCTACATTCTTTGATTTCCTGTCCTTGCCTATTTAAGTGGTACAGTTTGAAATATTTTCTGCTTAAAAACCTCAGCTTTGGCAGGCTAGGATCTAGTTGTATTCAACTGGACATATAAGAGAATTTAAGTACCTTTATCTGCACTTTTTTCAAATAATACAGTATTTAAATTGATTTAACTGTGTTGCATGAATATTAACTGAACTGGAAGTTTTGACTCTGTTCTTCAGTTAGTGCTTGCTTGAATTTTATTATCTGTTAGCAATTGCAGGTGTGGGGGTAGCCACATTCTTTGATTTCCTGTCATTGCCTATTTAAGTGGTACAGTTTGAAATATTTTCTGCTTAAAAACCTCAGCTTTGGCCAGCTAAGATCTAGCTGTATTCAACTGGATGTATAAGAGAATTTAAGTACCTTTATCTGCACTTTTTCAAATAATACAGTATTTAAACTGATTTATCTGTGTTGCATGATTATTAACTGAACTGGAAGTTTTGACTCTGTTCTTCAGTTAGTGCTTGCTTGAATTTTATTATCTGTTAGTAATTGCAGGTGTGGGGATAGCTACATTCTTTGATTTCCTGTCCTTGCCTATTTAAGTGGTACAGTTTGAAATATTTTCTGATTAAAAACCTCAGCTTTGGCCGGCTAAGATCTAGCTGTATTCAACTGGACGTGTAAGAGAATTTAAGTACCTTTATCTGCACTTTTTTTCAAATAATACAGTATTTAAATTGATTTAACTGTGTTGCATGATTATTAACTGAAGTGGAAGTTTTGACTCTGTTCTTCAGTTAGGTTTCCCATCCACCCTCCCTGTTTCTGTTTTGGTGTTAATCTTAGTGGCTTTGAAACTGCCCACCCCTCTTGTAAATTTGTGTTTGGATACTCCTTCTGGGCCCATCTCATTTGCTCACTCAACTGAGTGCAGTGAGATCATATTCTGATTTCAGGCATTCCTATTGTGTACAAAGAGAGCATCTGGGAAAGAGAACAAAAAAAATTTAAGCTTGTTTCCTGCCTTTCCTGTTCAGTGGTCTAGACTGTTTGTAGGCTTCTGAGCCCCCAAGCCCTTCTGGGTTGGAAGGAAGCCTTCTAGCTTAGTTTTGTTTCTTATAACTAGCCAGTTTTCTAGTTTCAGCACTCATATCTGTTTCTTTGAACTCAGCACTTGTTCAGAACTCATTGTAAGCACTACATAAGCTGCAAATTACTACAGTACTCAACTTTCCTCACTTGTCTAGTGGAAAGCAGTTTTTAGTACTTAATAAATAAGCACTTATCCAGGCATGTCTAAGGGTCAGCTCCCAGTGATTTCTCCTGTCTACCTGATGAATCTGGGAATCTTGGGGCAATGCAACAATTGCCTCATGTACACAGACAACCCTCTCCTCCTACCATCCTACCACCCAACACTACAACCTGTGAGAGATGCACTTATATAGCCAAACTGGAAGCAAAGCTCTCTTCACCCAAGACTGGACTAGACAGTCAAGAGGAGAAGGTAAACACTTGCACCACACCACACTCCTCACATAGTCCCTCAAAACCTACACCACCAAAACACACACATAGAAACACAAAACACACACCTACATTCATGGAGGCTCTCAATAAAAACCTGCCCAAGCATCAGGGACATCCAAAGCATAAACGCAAGCAAACTCCACCCCCCCAACACAACCTAAATGACACATAGCCCACAAAATCAGTGTGCCACTCAACCACAGCCCATAAGGCATAACAACATACCCAACACTCTAGTCATAGGTGACTCTATAGTCAGGCACACTGATGTTCCACTCACTAGACTAAACAAGGAGAAAGTTACTGTCAGCTGCCTGTCAGGTGCCAGGATCCACCACATAATGCATGCGCTCAGGTCACTCCACAGTAAGTACAAGTATGACACTGTCATTGTCCATGTTGGTGTGAATGACCTGAGACATACCTCCCTGGACTACATGAAAAGATACATGGAGGAGCTCTCCGATCTTGTATCCCAGGCAGGTATGACCCTGACCCTGAGTAGCATCCTGCCATCACCCAGAATGATACCACAGTACAAGGACAAAATGATTGACTTCAACAATTGGCTAAGCTTCTGGTGTCATTCTAAGGGGATCCAGTATTTGTCTGCCTGGGACGACATGATTGACAGACCACGATGCTTTGCCAGAGATGGCCTGCACCTGTCGCCCTTAGGATTCTGGATACTGGCTAAGGCTATTGCCACCCCTATAGTGCCTTTTTTAGGCAAGGTTCAAATGACAAATTCACCACCATAACAGGTACAAGCAAGCAAAATCTGAGGGTAATGCTACTCAATGCTAGAAGTCTAAACCTCAAAATGCACTCACTCGAGGCACTCCTTAAAATGGAGAACATTGACATCTGTGCAGTGACAGAGACCTGGTTCAAAGCTCCAGAGAGCACCCATGCATTATCAGGCTACAATTCAAACCACACCTTTTGGCCACCTAATCCAGAACGAAGCACTAAAGGCAGAGGCATGTCCATATTCATTAAGGATGTCCACACCTCCAGGCTAGTTGCACAGCATAATGCATCCGAGATTATCCAAGTGCAACTAACTCTGGGCAAGACCGCAATCCAAATTGTAGCTTGCTACAGACCCCCCCACCATGCCCCAGGATTCACACTCCTCATTTCTTGATACACTGGAAAGTATTAATGTACAACCCAACACCCTAATAATGGGTGATTTCAACTACCCCACCATTAACTGGGAAAACTACTCATGTACCAACTCTTTTGCTCAACGTTTTCTAGAATTCATAAATTCCAACGACTTGGATCAACTTATTCACACCCCCACCAGGAGCAGCAATATCCCAGACCTGGTCATTACCAACATGGGAAACTGGTGTTCCACACCAGAGGTCAATTCCTCGTTGGTCAGATCTGACCACAAGCTAATCAGCCTAGACATCCACATCCCACCCCCACCCCCAATTAGGGAAACCATCGTAAAAAACTTCTCCAAAGCCAACTTCACACTTCTTAAGACAGAAGTGGCAAACATCATGACACCCATGCAGACGGACAATAGAGGTATGACTGCCGAATCCTACACAAATGCACTTTATAAGCACTTACATGAGTGCATGGATCATGCTAGCCCTAATAGAACCAAGATGTTATCCTCCAAAAAAGGAAGCCAATTTTGTGGTCCTCTGCCATAAACAAACTCTACAACAGAAGAAAGAAACTGTTGCAAAAAAGATTAAAATCCTATGACTGGAGGAACTCCCTGGTCAAACTCAGTAAAAAGCTGAGATCCCTCATAAAATCCTCCAAAGCTAGTTACGAAAACAAAATTGCCACTAACTCTAAAGACAACCAAAAAGCATTCTATAGCTATGTCAAGAATCTTAAATGGGAACACTCAAATCTGCTCTGAGTTACAGCACAATGGCACTAAATATACAGAACCAACTGATATTGCCAACATCCTAGCAGATAGGTTCAGTGCTAACTTTACCCCCCTCTCATCCCCTAGAGGGCCCATCTCTATACCAGAAGAATGCAAAGTTCCTATAATCACGGCTGCACAGGTAAAAAATACACTCTTCTAAGCCAAGAACACAGCATCCATGGGACCTGACAATATCCCAGGCTGCATTCTACAAGAACTACAGAATGAACTGGCACCCTACCTAAGTACCATGTTCAATCATAGCCTCACCTCAGGCTTTGTACCCACTGAATGGCGCACTGTGACGGTTATCCCACTCCACAAAGGGGGAGCCACGACAGACCCCAGGAACTACCGCCCCATTAGCCTGACGAGCCTGGTCTGCAAGGCAATGGAACGTATCATCGTGGAACTCATAAACAAAGACATTGGTAATCTCCAAACTCTGGACCCTACCCAGTTTGGATTTGTAAAAGGCAGATCATGTCTCCTAAACCTGATTGACTTCTTTGAAGCAGTCACCAAAGCCATAGATGAGGGTAAAATGGTTCACACAGCTTATCTAGATCTCGCCAAGGCTTTTGACACCATCCCCCACTCTGGAATTATAGATAAGCTCACTAAACTAGGTATAAATCCCTATGTCACAAGATGGGTTGCCAACTGGCTCATGGACAGAACCCACACTGTGAAAGTAGCAGATTCCAAATCCGACATCAGACCAGTGACAAGTGGAGTACCACAGGGTTCAGTCCTGAGTCCTCTCCTGTTTGGTATCTACAATGCCAAAAAGTGTATTGTCATCCCCTTTGGTAAAAACTCTGTACCCGTGAACTACCACATAGCTGGTAGTCTACTTAATGCTGAAAATGTGATAAGAGACCTTGGGACACAGGTGGACAGTAGTCTCTCCTTTGATAATCACATCGCCACAGTGGTCAGGAAATCCTTCTACGTGGCTCATCTCATCACAAAAGGATTCTCATCCAGAAAAAAAGAGGTCATTGTTCCCCTCTACTCATCACTCATTAGACCCATTATAGAGTACAATGCCCCTTTTGGTATGTACCTCACAAGGCATCTACAACAACTGGAAAGACCACAGAAATACCTCACAAAGAGGATTACTGACCTCAAATAGATGCCCTATGCAGACCGTCTCAAAAAACTACAGCTTTACTCCATTGCATATTGCCTACTCAGGGGTGATCTCTGCCTAACATACAAAGCTATGTCAAACCCAGAGCTGTTGGAAATGCTCCACTTAAAGAAATCCCAATCCCTCTGAGCTACACACTCTAGGGACGTAAATCTTGTCACCACAATAAACAGAACATGCTGGAGGGTTAGATTCCTGTCCCAGAGACTTCCCATACTCTGGAACAGACTACCTAGCTATGTCAAACAGAGCTCCTCATTAGCACTCTTCAAGAAAAATCTTGATGATCGGATGGGAAATGGGAAATTCACCCCAGGGATTACTTCTGTGGCTCTGCTTGACAGGGGCACAGGAAAATAATTTTCTTGGGAGGTGAAAGCCAGGGTACATTTTTTGGCTAGGCTTGTATGGGCCCTAGGGCCAATAGCCTAGTACCTACTTATGAACCTATGAACCTATAACAGGTAAGAGAATAAATATGAAAATGCTGGGCTTATATAAAACTATAATATAGATAAATATGCTTAAAATAGATAAATATGCTGTGCAAAAGTTGGTAACACATGACTAGGGTTGCCTTTGATATGTATAATCACAAACAGAAAATCCCTGGCCTAAAACATCTCATGCATTAAAAGTACAAATAATTAACACTTGTAGCAATTGCTACTATTTACAAAAGACCAAAATTCATTTTAAGGCAGAACTACCTGTCTCCCCCCCCCTTCAGACACATACACACTTAATATTACATATGACAAGTGCAAGTGGTAACAGGTAAAAACAGAAACACAGAAGTACTTTGTTCTAATCTTAGAGATGGTAAATCCAAAATATAATACAAACAGGACATCCTAAAACCAACTTAGTGAAAGATTTGGGATACTGGTAAAAACTTTCTAAACAGTGTGGCTAGATTCACTAGACAGAGCATATTTATAACTCTGAAATATGAAAGATGACTAAGCGACTAGCTATTGTGAAGTAATTAGCTACTTGGGACTATTTATAATACTTATAGCAGTACGTGGCTGTGGAACCCCAAAAAATATGATGGTGCCATCTCTGAAACTAGCTGAGGCAAGGAGTTTACCCAATTCTCTAATCTGAAGTCTATCAGATTATTTTGAAGGTGACCAGATAGTGTAGAAGTAATATAAAGTACTACTTTTTATGGATCATTTGTTTACCTGTTACATTGAAGCAATGGCAAAAGTATAGCACAAATTATGATCACTGCCCGATCCATAAACAAGCATCAGATTACTGCTGTAAGATAGAGCAGTTCAGTGCAAGATTTATTAAAGAAGGCATCATAGAAAATTTGGTAATATCCTATTTACATTATCGGGAACACAGAAGCCTTGGATTAGAATTGCTGATACAATAACTTGAATAGAACTACCCATCACAGCTTTGACTTCAGCACTGCAATTGTAGCAACCACAAAACACTCTCCACAATGTGTAACTGATAGAATGAGGACCTGACAGAAGAACTGTGATGACCGTGCCCTGGCCCATCAATCAAGGAGCCTCAATCCTCACCACTAACACCAGGGAGGCCATCTCCTAGAAGAGGAAAGGATAACTAATACACACAGTAAAGTGCAGTTTCCCTTAAGTGTACACAGAGATCACAGTCAGTCTGGGGCTGGTTGCTCCCTTGCTCACCAGATTCCCCAATAAAACTCCCCACTGGCACAGCTATAGGGTCCATGTCTCAGCTGAACTGGGCAAGCTAAAACTTCCAGTTCCCTCTCTGTCCAACCAGTGCTTCGTGCCCCTGCCAAGTAGCTGACACAACACACACACACACACACACACACACACACACACACACACACACACACACACACTTTGAGATAAGTATTTATACAACTTCACAGACACTCCTGGGAAAGGCTGACACAGATTCTCCAGCTGTGCCCCTTTACCTGGACTATACGGTAGTAATTACTGCCACCAACCAGTTAATAATATCCGCTACTAAAAAGCCTTAAAAAGGGTGTTCAGTTATTACTGTGTAATATTATTATCCAATGGTAATGTGACTATACAGTCTAAGGCTTATCAGAGTGGCCTATTACAATAAACTCTATATAAATATGCAATGTACTCTAGAGCTTATCTCTACACAAACCAGCCACAGGTAGAAGGTTTTAAACATATTTAATAATAAATAATTAAAACACAAGACAAAACTACTACACCACAAAGATATGTAAGAGTTGAGAGATCACACAGAAACTTAAAATAATACATTAGGACAGGTCTGATTTCAAAGAAAAATACCTAATTAATCTTGACTAGCTTTAACTACTCCTACAAGAAATCACAGTGCTAGAAACTTACATGTGAGCATAAGCAGAGTGCTGGTAAGTTGGATATCAAGATCAAAATGCTTCTCCCCAATCGTCACAAGAACCAACAACTATAGCTCATGCTAACTCATTTAGATCATAGAGTAATACTGTGCATAAAATCAGCAAAAGCAATGGTACTGTTCAGTAACATTATTATGCATAGTGAAATTATCAAAAAGTAAAAGATTATCCCACCTTAATACCTAAACTAGGCTTGTTTTTTTTTATTCTGTGGAAATATTCACTGTCTGTTTTTTTTTCTTTTTTTTTTTTTTTTTTGCTAATAAATTGCACAGTGAGAGGAGTATTGCCTTCTTATCCTACTAAACAGCTTAATAGCATTAGATGAAGTTACAAATGGAGGAGCATGTTTCCAGTTGCATAGTGGTAAGGTAGAAGTGCTGTATATTAACTTCTGAATGTTTTTGTGTATAATAGCAGTATGTTACCAAATGATGCAGCTAGAGAAAATCCCTTATAATTACAACTTAAATAAGCCAGTAATGTAATATAAAGGTATTAGAAAACTGCTTTTTATGCATAATGCCACTCTCCTTTATAGACTCATAGGTGCTGATGAACAATCGGTTCTACTGATGCAGTTAAAGTAGCAAAAGTCAGTTAACAACCATTAGATCATCTACTTAGGACAAACAAGTGGGGATCCTATAAAGGGACTCTGTATTAGAATATACACTGTGCTTCACTGTAAACTTATCTTATCCATGTAGACACAGCCCACCTCTACCTCCTAAGTAAGGGCTTAGTATAGGCAGCAAACTGTAAACAAAGTCAAACACAGTACCTACATTTATAGGCAAAGTCATGCAAGTTCATGCACTCATATCACTCAACCACAAGTACCAGTATGACTCTGTCATAGTCCATGTGGACATGACTGACCGTGAGATGTACCCTCTCAGACTATATAAAGACAGACTTGCCTGAGCTCTCAGATTATGTGTCACAGGCAGGTATGAGTCTAGCCTTGAGCAGCATTTTGCCATCATCAAGGATGATGCCATAATACAAACAAAAATTGGCTTAACTTCTGGTGTGAGTGCAAGGGGATCCAATATCTGTCAGCCTGGGAGGACATGGTCGACAAACCACACTGCTTTGAAAGAGATGGTCTGCACATGTCTCTGCTAGGCTTTCAGATAATGACAACGCATTAGCCACTTATATTGTGTGTTTTTTTTAGGCACTGTCAAAATAACCAACCTCCCAACATAATAGAACTTGTCAGTATAAACTGAAGGTGCTGCTGCTCAATACTAGGAATCTAAACAAGAAACTGCACTCCCTGGAAGCACTCCTCACCTTGGAAGATGCTGACGTCTGTGCAGTCACTGAGATACAGTTCAAAGCTGTAGAAAGCACCTTGGCCATGCTAGGCTACAGTGCTTTCCATACATTCATACTACAAAGTGAGCAGGAAAGAACCAAAGGAGAAGGTGTATCCATATTCATTAAGGACTTTCAAAAACAGTATGACTCTCTTGAGCTACTCCATGTCCAGTTAACCATAGCCATAATTCCCTGCTGCATCTTTGCTAGCTATAGGTCCCCCACAATGAATCAAGGAAAGCACAACATGTACCTTGACATACTGGAGTTACCATGCAGCCCAACACCTTATTCATGGGTGATTTTTATTATTTTACTTATCCTACCATTGACTGGGGAACATTCACAACCACAGATGTGCTAGCTCAGAGGTTTTTGGACTTTGTCAGTACAAATGCCCTGGAACAGCTAGTCAGCACACCCACGGGGGGTTCAAATACCCTGGACATAGTGCACACTAACATTGGGGAACATTGCACCCTCCCGTGTGATGTCCTTATTGCTGAAATTGGACCATAAAGCAGTCTCTTTTGAAATAATTATAAGGCCAGATACCCCATCAAGCTCAAATAGAGAATGTTTCCAAAATAAACTACCCCCTACTAAGTGATGCCATGCAGAACTTCAAAGACTCCCCCAGGCATGGAAAACATGGACTCCTATGCAGAAGTGTACAACAACACCCTGTATAACCACTTAAACAGTTGTATAGAATTGACTGCATCAGACTAGATTAAAACCATGTCCTGCTGGAAAACAAGCCACCCTGGTGGACTCCCAGTATAAACAGGCTATACAACAAAAGAAATAAACTAATGTCCAAAAACATGAGGGAACTGGCTCAGCAGAGAAATAAACCTCTTACTAGTCTAAACAAGTAAATTAGAGATTTGGTCAAGTCATCCAAAGCAAACCACAAAACAAAAATAACCTCCCTAGCTAAGGAATATCATAAGGCATTTTTAACTACGTCCAAAATCTTAAGGGGAATACTCAGCTATGCACAGAGCTAGTTGTAGATGGCACCACCCATACTCAACCAAAGGAAATAACCAACCTGCTAGTTGGCAGATTTGGATCAAACTTCACCCCCCTTTCCCCACTTTTCATCCCCAAATGTATACCTGACACCATTCCTTAGCCTGTTATCTCAATAGAGCAGGTCATCACAGGAATCTCTAAGACCAAAAACATGGTGTCAGTGGGACCAGACAGCATCCCAGGTTGCCTCTTAAAAAAATTAAAACATGACCTAATAGACCTGCTTGAAACTTTTTAACCATAGCCTCGAGACTGGCTATGTTCCAGCAGAATGGAGGACAGCAATTGTCATCCCAATGCATAAAGGGGAACATCAACCAACCATGAAATTATAGATCCATAAGCCTGAATAGCTTAATTTGCAAGGCCATGGAAAGAATCATTATGGACCTTATCAACAAAGACATAAGTAATCTTCAGACTCTGGACACAGCCCAGTTCGGATTTGTTAAGTGTAGAGTTAAGTCTTTAAACTTAGTTGACTTCTTTGAGAGGATCATCAAGGCCATGGATTAGAGAAAGACTGTACATACTGACTACCTTGACTTGGCCAAGGCATTTGACACAATTCTCCACTCTGGTATTATAGACAAACTCACTCAATTGGGAATTAGCCCCTACATCACCAAGTGGGTGGCAAAATGGCTTTCCAACAGGACAGATGTTGTCAAAGTGGACAAATCTACATCTAGGAAAAGGCCTGCCACCAGTGGCGTGCCACGGTGTTCTGTGCTGGGCCCTTTACTGACTGGAATTTATTTCTCATAAGCCCAGCCAAATGTGGATGACCTGTGGCTGACCAAGTTCGCTGACAACTGCAAATTGGGAGCAATCATTGAGTCCCCCAACCATACCAATGTACTGCAGAAAGGATTAGTACAGACTAATGACTGGTGCCAGAGCCATGGACAGAAGCCAAATGCTATGAAATGCATAATTTCCTTTTAGAAGGCTAACACCTCTGCAAATTACAATATAGACAGCACACCCTAAGAGTAGACCCAGAGGTACAAGCCCTGGGTACTCAGGTTGATAGATTTCTGAACTTTGACCACCATATATCTACAATGTGGCACATCTCATAAGTAAAGGCATGACATCTAGATCTAAGAAGTTATAATTCCATTGTACTTGGCCCTCATCTGACTAATTATTGAGTACAATGCACCGTTTTGTATGTACCTCCCCACACACCTGCAACAGCTGGAGAGACTACAGAAGTTTCTCACTAAGAAAATACAGGGCACACAAAACATATCCTACATGGAAAGATTGAAGGCCCTATCACTGTACTGTGTCTCCTACTAAGGGAACATCTATGTAAGGCTTATAGAGCAGTCTCTGACCCAGCCCTGATGGAAATGTTACACATTCATAAATCAAACAGCATGAGGATCACTCACTCCAGGGATCTTGACCTAGCCTCGGATATTAGCAATTCATACTGGATAGACAGATTCATCTCCCACAGACTGCCCCTTTTCTGGAATAAGCTTCCCATTCAAATGAAGCAAAGCCCCTCCCTGGCCGTCTTCAAGCACAACCTAGATTAATGGATGAGTCATCTTAGATTCACTCCTGGGGTGGGGCCTATGTCCCTTATAGATAGAGACAGTCAATATTAGGCTCATACTCTGTGAACCTTGCTCACCTAAGCATTGATAATTCAGGTAACTTGTGATAAATATGGCAAGGCTTGTAAGCCTCTTGGGCCATTAGCCTAGTAACCGGCTATGAACCTATGAAGTTATCTACAGTTGTGGGCCTAAGAAACTAAGTGCATTAGGCACACAGGAAACTTTTGTGTATCCTAGAATTAAGAAAACAATGTAAGGAACCTATTTTGAAGACTGGGGCAGCCCTCCTTACCTTGTTATGAAAGCATGGATAATTTTGGCTGTCCCAAGGTCTTCCCTTTTTATTACTAAGAAATTCCCACAATGGCACTCAGGTCTCCTGGAATTGTAGTGGGATTGCATTCCACCAGAGTGTGGAGGCACAGGCAGTTTTGCATTCCTTCCTACCAACTACCATCTTTCCCAAAGCTATGTTCTGTTATATTGGGCTTACACATTCCCAGCCATGGGCAGCTGTCCAGGTATCATTTCCTAGTTGCAAACAGGTCAGCAGGCTGCCTATGTTGTTTGTAACCTTTTAGACACATGGCAGATCTTGCTAGAACTTCTTATGGTCTCCGAGAGACTATAATCTTGCACCTCAGGACAAAGGCAATAGCATCCACCACCTAAACTCTAGAGAATAAGAAGATAATGCACTAGCTGGAGTAGCTATGAATTTATCAGGAAAACATAGGGTTGCACAATAAATTATAAGAAACGTAAATCAATGTTTTCACTAGACAACCCACAATCAAGCCACATGCTTCTAGGGAGCAAGACGAGGCCAAATTGTACATCAGTATGCTAATATCTGGAGACACTTGTCTCAGTCCGAGGCCCACCTTCAGTAATCTGCTCCTGCAAGATCCAAAATTAGGACATCTTAATGCCCTCTGCACCCTCCGGCACCCTCTCAGTAAACCCAGTGCTTAGTGTCCCTGCCCCAAGTAGCTTAAACACACACGCACTCTTTAAGATTTAATTTTCACACATGCACAATTGGGAAAGGCTGGCACAGATTATCCACTCTACCAACTTTGCCCAGACTGTAAGGTGCCACCAGTCAGTTACTATAAGGCTCTTAAAAGGGTATACAATTATACTGTGTAATATTAATATTAATGCAAAAGGTAGTACTTCACTAAGATGGCTAGGCCTTCTGGAGAGGCCCACACAGTGTCATCAAATTATAAGTACTCTCAAAGGTTAGATACTCTGTATGAGAACCAGCCACAATATAATTTTTAGATACATTTAATAATAAATAATAAAAGAACATGAAAATACTGAATATATATTCACAGTAAACCACAGAGTTCAAATCACAGAAGATATTGAGAAGAACATTGGTGGACAGACTCATACAAATAAAGAAAAACAATCTCTAAACTAAGCTTCACTATATTCCTGACTGAATCAAAGATAATGATGCTGCTCTCTAATAACTTACTTGGGCAAGGCAAGATGAAGTAAGTGAGCAGTATTTCTAGTCAGGCTTCCAAACAGAATACTGTATATTCCCTGAGATTACTCCCTGTAAAATATAATAACCAAGATGACTTGCAGAATGACCTCATTTGGTTACCTGACTCTAGGTTCTCACAGTATCTCCTTTTGAAGTTTGAGACAGGACTTTAGCAGACTGCTACAATACACATTTAGAGCTTTTATGGAAATGACTAGGAGCTAGAGACATTTACAACACTTCCCCCTTCTTTATAAAAGCTAACAGATAATGGATGCCCCCAGACCTAGCGTCTCTGGTCCTATTCAGCACTGTGGGGTCCCATTTAATGATTTAATAGCTCATTTACATTCCCCTTATTTTTCTTAAAATAAGCCAGTTGTTTAACCATTGCTGTACCAGTGTGCTCTATTAAAACATATACATTTAATTCAGATACCATAATACATGTACATTTCTCTTCATTTCAGAAGAATGCACTGTTGATACATTTTAACACAATTAACACAAGCAAAGCTCACAAATACATTTTCAGTGCAAGCATCTGTAAAGATCAGTTTGATATACTAATGACATACAATTATTTACAAAATTCCATCTAGCTGTGCTGGCAGAAGTCTTACATCCACTGGTATTTCTCCCTGGCATGGCTGGCAGTACCTCCCATTGACATACAAGTATTCATCAACCTGGCAAACTCTCCCAGCCCAAGCCAAAACGCAGTTCAACTGCTTTTGAAATCACTGAAGAATTCAGTAACATAATTTGAAAATGTAACCAACCTGCTTAACATATTTCTGTACAGCTGATACAACCATATCACACCTATATCCATTACTCCCCTTCTTGACCTAAAGTTTTGATATTCTAATAATATATGGAAATGACTAACCAAGATGATATCAGCCTCAATCAGAGCTAAAAACTGACTCGGGCATACCTAAAAGTGTCTGCAGAAGTTATTACACATTATATCTCCATCCTCATCAACAGGTAAAACACTTTGTACCAAACTATGGAAATCAAAAGTAATTTTTCCACACCACCAGGAAGCCCATCAGATGATGTGGCTAGCTTCAAAACAGTTGGTATCCTTTCGCCATTACCTGAACATTAGTAGATATGTATACCTGTGCATCTTTTGATGCAGTTATCAGAAAATAATCTGCTTTCTAACCAACAGGATTGATTCTGGCCCAGTTATGGTAGACAGACAGATTTCTTTAAATTTAAAGAATTTGTCAGCAGGAATCTGAAGGTTCAGTCACTCCGACCTAACAAAAACATTTGACACTGTGAAGCACAACATCCTGTTAACACGGCTGAGAAGCAGTGGTCTTTATAACTATTCAGTGAGATTGTTCTATACTTATCAGAGGGCAACTATGCCATGCCATTAAAATGTAACAATGTCACATCATACCCACAGTCAGTAGCAGTCAATGTCCCTGACGAATCTGTACTTAGTCCTTCCTCTTCACAATATTCATGAAAAGCACATATTTAAAGAGTAACCCTACAAAGTTCATACTACCTGCTGCTTACTCTACACTGCTTTACTCATCTAAAACTGTATCAGCAGTCACAACTCCACTACAAGATAACTGATAAATTCCTTACCCCAAGAAAAACAAAGATGTATTATTTACAACCCATAATCCAAATTCTACTTTCTAGACTAGTGAACAAATACTACTGAAAAATAAAAGGTCCCCTGGAGTGGTGAAGAAAGTAAAGCTATTAAGAATAACAACAAATATTGTTATTAAATGTGATAAGCTATTTAACAAAGTGACAATAAAATCAGCGATAACCTCTGGCTGCTCTACAGAGTCAATTACTATAGTCTTAGCAGATGAGCATTCATACTAGTATTTTTGTTCTATGAAGATGGCATCTTCACCAACTTGCACTATATCTAAAAACAAAATTTGTGCAAAGTCCAACAGCACTATCAAACTGTCAAAGCAGAAACCATCATGACTGTGTAATTTCCAGCTACTATCTTAGCTTAGTTACCATCTGAGGTGAGTACAGTCAATGGCAGCTCATTCTGTTCCATGCCATCCTGAAAAAGTTTCAACCATTCAGTCCTTGGTTTGTACAGAATAGAAGCCTCAAATCAGAATCCCACGATCTAATACAGAATTGAAATCATTAAATAATTTTAGAGACTCGTTGTTTGGCGACATTGTCAATAATCTATGCAACAAACTACCAGGACATATATGACAAATTCTCAAAAAGGCTGCTGACCCTCAATAAGAAATAATTTTAGTATAAATGAGCATATGACTTAGAGTGGAAATTACCTAATTAGGCCGCATATGCTCTTACTCAAGTAGTTATGCATGCTGTCTTGTCACTGCCAAGGCATTTAATTTTCAAGTGTCAAAGCATTAATTTCAATGCAGTGCAACTGTAGCTATTGTGTAAAATGCATTTGTAATGCACTTGATGTGCATATACCTAAAGTATCATAGCTAGTGTGTGTGAAACTGCAACTGCATGATGTCTAATATTTCACTTTGCAAACCATGAGTCTGCTTGTGTGTACAAATCAACTGTGTGCTACTTTGTAACTGTTGCGCAGTAGATTTATTGCTACTTGGACATGATGATACAGTGTGACATATTGTGTGAATGAATGGACATCCACTGAAAATGGGTTCTGCCTAGTCAGACTTACTCAACAGACAAAATAAATGAATAAATATCAATTATCTGAAATTAGTGATAGCAAAAGTATTACAGACTGCTAGACATAAAAGTTTCTTGTGGCAGAACTTGTAGTTACAAGTGACATTTTTGTTGAAGACATGCCAGCTAATGTAAGTGAAAGGGATCCAGTGTGGTCAGTGTCATTTATTAGCATTATCACACTCAACATGGGACAAGCATAAAACTATCAGCTGTCTAAATGACAAGGGTTTCTGGAACAAATATACTGCACCTTCTGTTTACAAAATGATTATGAGCACATCCGAACTCCAACTATAAAACGAGTTTGTGTAAAGATGTTATATTGCTGCCACAAATGCTAAAATGGCATTATAAAACGTAAGTACTTTCCACTTCCACAAACCACCCCAGATCCTTATTCCATGGCCCATTTCATAATTCAGCTACTCTGATAACCTCATATATGTCAGCAGTGCAAATATCATGTTATGAATCCAGGAAATATATTCTCCTTGTATAGCTATGTTATTGTGACTCCCACCTTTTTGGTACATATCACAACATTTGAATAATCTACTTTCATGAGTTGACCTGGTGTGGACTTTGCAGCTGTAATTTCTCAGCACTGGGAATGATGTACTTTGTGAAAGTTAATTAAGCTACATAGTTTAGAACTGATTACATATGCCATTCATGCAAGCAATGTGGAGGCATGTGCATTATTATTATCTTGGCAAGTGTGAGTCCGAATTCCCTTATATGTCCCAACTGTGGATATTTTGGAAAGGTTAAAATCTATCTGTTGCCTAAAGCTCAAACTTAAGATGATCATCCTTTTCTCACTGGTGATATCCATTAAGGGTGAACTTCTATCAGTTAAAAGCAAAATACATAAGCATTTTCACATCCATAAACCACAAGAACCTGAAGCTCAGAGCTACTGCTCCTCTAGTTCATCAAGTGATTGTTAACCTCTTAAGGCCAAAACTAAATAAAGTAGATATGATAAATAAGGTCTGAACTGTTCCTAGACTTTGCAATGGAAACTATGACGCAAAAGAATGCATACTTATGAAAACAGTCCAGGATGCTGTCCTCAGTGACCCAAATAAGTGTGCTCAGGGTACTGTCAGTAAATCCTATGACATTATTAACTTCTGCATTCATGAACACTTACCAGCATGGCATAAATATAAATATAATATAAATATAAATAAACAATGATGGAAAAGTTATAATTCATAGAACAAAAAGATGTACTTCTCAGCTTTCAAAAATTGCCTCAGTCATGCAGATAAAATAAAGTGCAAGAACTACTTACTTATCAAATCTTCAGATAAAATAAAGTGCAAGAACTACTTACTTATCAAATCTTCAGATAAAATAAAGTGCAAGAACTACTTACTTATCAAATCTTCAGATAAAATAAAGTGCAAGAACTACTTACTTATCAAATCTTCAGATAAAATAAAGTGCAAGAACTACTTACTTACCAAATCTTCAGATAAAATAAAGTGCAAGAACTACTTACTTATTAAATATTCTAACTTCTGACTCTGAACTTGGCTTGATCTCAAAGGTTGCAAGCAAGAATAAGATATACTGTAATTATGCCAAAATACTGAAAGGACAGATTGTGAATGTAGCATCTCCAGTAAACAATGACGTGATCATCCAGCTGAATCACCTAGCAATTGTGCTGACAGAAAAAAAACAATTTACGCAAATGTCACAATCAGTGCAGTCATGTAACATAGGGGGGGGGTGTCATCAAAAAGTGACATCCCTTATATAACTAAACATGGTAACTGCTGTCACAAGTCACATTAAAAAACTGAAGTGATCAGATCAGACAACATACCCAGTGATCTTCTAGAAAATCAAGAAAAACATAACTAAGCTAGCTCCCTTACTATTGACTAAATGTAAAATGGATGTTGTTTTGACTCACTGTTTGCAAGTCCTTAATCACTGTTCTGAGGGGAGTCACTACCTGTGTAGCTTCTATTCGTGCATCGACTGATAGAGAGTGGAAGTTTTTGCATTTTATGTTCTTCTGCTGTGTGAATGTAGAGTTATTATACACAATTAAAGAGGTGTTGGGTAGGGTCCTCCATATGGAGGTGAAAAAGGCTTGCTACCTTGTAAAATATGCTTCTCTTTGTTATATTATCTGGTAAAAGCTTCAACTAGTTTATTTTTGTTTCATTGAAATTTGACCAAACTATTTCTAATAAACTGTAAAGGGCAAAACTAAACCTATATCAGCTGTGTTAAACTTAAGTACATGGAGTTAGCTGTCCTTCATCTATAATGAAAGGCTACAGTGGCACCAGCTATATCAATAATTATAAAATAAATGGTCAAATCATAAAAAGGACATCTTCACTAAAGATCTAAGGGAAATAGCAGACAACAATTTAAACTCTGACCAGTGTGTATTCAGTAAAGTCAGAAAGACATTCTCTGTAGCCCAATTCTAATGGGTACATCTAGTCCTCCTTAATAATTAATGGGCCATTTTATACCTCTCTGATTTGACACAATATTGAGTACAATGCTGCATTTTGTAACTTCTAAACATGCCAACTGGCACAACATCAAAAATTACATTGAGTCATTACTAGGAAAAGCATAGGCTTAGAAAACTTGAACTATATGATAAGGCTTCAGGGGCTGTCATTATATTTTGCTTTCTACGGGTTAATTAGAAATAAGTTCTACCCATTCTAAAAGGCGACATCTGAATCAATTCTATTTGAAGATCTACTCCTACAAAAACACTAGACCAGGAAACCGAATATTAAAAAATAAATAGCAGTAACAGAAATGAATTATTAATTGCACATTAACTTCAAAAAATTATGGAATAAACTTCTTACAATTAGAACAAGTTAATCATTGACTTCCTTTAAAATAATAATTTTTATCAGACAAACAAAACAATAAGTTTAATAAAAACTCATAATAATACAGAGTTCCTGGTTCAATGTCACTTACATAGAAGTTTTAGGAGACAGCATTAATGGATGTCCCATATGCTAACACAGCAGCCACATGCGTGCTATAAAAATATGATGTCACTACTACAAAGGTTGATTCCTGTAAGATGTATATAAACCCTGCATATACATGTCTGAGCCATCCACTTTAAATGTTTTTGCATTGTCCCCTATCATACAAAGAAAATTACAGCATTACTGCAACGTTTGCTGCCTCTGACATGTATACATACTTGCTAGATACATGTCTTAGCCATACACTGTAAAATAGTCTTTGAATTCTTTCTCTAACTTAAATCTGCAGTTCTACAATAAATGCTCCCTTTATGATGTTTACATACTTTGGAAAGATAGGTCTTAGTTACATACTGTAAAAGTCTTCTGTGTTTTCCCCATGCATTGAACATGCAGTTCCATAATGTCTGCTTTCATTAACAGACATACATACTTGGTACATAAATGTTTTAGTTACACACTATAAAATGTATTTATATTAAATGTTTATCTGTGTTACATAAAGCTGTTTATTTCACTTTTGTATAAAAAAGTGTGATTTTCCTTTTTTGGGCCTGGGTTATGGCTGAAAACGGGTCCCCAGATTAATTCACCCACACAGTTAAACAAGGAAACAAAAATATCACAATGCAAATCAAAATGTTTTTCTTTCAGAGTTAAAGAAATTCTTTACTCTGAAGCAATGCCCACTCTGAGCACATATCCTGTTAATTACTACCAAAATGCAGAATGATGATTGGGCAAAAGTCACCTCAAATCCCTACATTCCTCAACTCCCTCTAGAAACTCATATGTCAGTCTGGCCTTGAGCATCCCCTAACAATTGCCTTATTCCAAAATTAAATCTTTTAATTTTTAAAGCTACTGATCCCTATACAACTATGCAGTAGCCAAGCAGAAATAACAGCTAAGTCCAGGGAGTGTACAGAAGCAGTTTGTTTGACACTGAAACCTTCTTTGTGAACTCAGTCTTCTGAAGTGTTTAGTTTGTGTTTATAAACACACCTACTGAATTCTGACTGTATTTTTATGTGACCGCAAATAGCATATGTTTACATTTCAGAATATAGCACAGTGCACTTTGGAATACTGCCTACATCTTTTCCAAACACTTGTGCTTTCCTTGTTCTAACTTGTAAGCAGTAATGCAGTCTTTAAACTAGAAGTACAATAAGCATATTACATATTTTAACTTTTCTATCAGCCTTTTTAATTTCTGCGACTCGTCATTAAAAAGCCTATAAAAACAAGTCTGCTTTATTTTGGGACATTAACTTTCCCTGTTTCCATAGCTTGTTTGTGTAAATAAGATCTTTGTTACTCAAATACAAGTCTGCCACATACATTTTGGCACTGACTTTCTTCCTATTATCAACAATAAATCAGCTTATTTAAATTCAAACATCTTGGTACAAGTATTTGGTTCCATAGTGTATACTGGTAAATTGAAAGTGGAAGTATGAGTAAATTTTTAAGGTATACCTACAAAATGTGATACTTTTTTTTGCAGCTCCCCCTTTCGCTTTTTTCCCTATGATGCCACTACAAACACCAAATTAATTCACTCTTATTCCAGGAACTTGTGAGCTGAACATTCACAAGTTGGGTGAGAACCCCTATGGCCCATTTATTCCCATCCAGAAATCCCTGTGAGCCCTTCCATTCCACAGCTAATGTTGAGAGGGAGCTTGCTGGTTCTTGGGACAGCCAGCTCTCTCCCATTGTAAGGACCATCTCCCTGTTGGTGACTGCTGCTGCCCCTGAGTGGTCATGCTTTCATATGATATGTTTCCCACTGCTCTTGTTAGTATTAAACACTATTATAGCATAAGATCAGCTGTCTCAAGCTCTGCTGTGTAACTCTTATTACTCCTGCTAGGTGTCACAGTTGTGGTGACCCAAAGCCACCTCCTTCCCCATAAGATGGGAGAGCTGGCCAAACACGCTCACTTCCATCCCTCTGGCCAGCTCCTACAGGCAATAAATCTACTTTTCCATCTCAAGTCACGTACAGTGAAAATGTCATAACTGTCATAGGCATACTTAAGAAGGGGATCATGTGATATCTTCCTGGTTAAGCATATTGTATGTGCCAGATATAATTATTATGCTATTTCAGAAGAGTTATTTAAACTTTCAGAAGAATTTTAGAATTTTTATGTTGGAAGATTGAACTGAAAGCAGTGGAATTAAATAATTATTTCATTTTCAATCAGGTGAGAGACAGCAAGCTACGTATTTCCATCACACATACCCACTATATTCTGCAGCACATTGTGTTCTTTGCTTCTTCTTTTAAAAAATCAAAACTTTTATTAAAATGAACACAATCAATTTTTTACATCACAATACAAATCTCATGCAAGGTGTATACCTTCAAAAGGCTAGTGACAGAAACTTCACATGCCCATTATTAATGGCTCTCTTCTGAGTCCCTAACATTGTCACATTCCTGCTCTCGCATTTACAGTACTGTATTGTCCTCCTGCCATTTGTGGACATATACAAGATTTGTGATATGCATTTATAGTGCTCTAACATCACTAGCTACTTTTCACCCTGTTTGTACCCTTCCTGTGCCAGGTATCAGGATTCAGGGGAAGACTGAACCCTTCTAATTTCAAAGCCCCTGAGCTTGTTGTATTCTATCCCATGTTTGTTTGACGAATCTTCCTTTAGTATTATCTACTGCTCTGATGTCCATCTTTATAGCAATAATACACGCTGGGTGGTAATGTTAATTTACCCCACGTATTGGCGGTTGGTCCCTTTGCGAAGCCGAGGAACCAAAAAAAAAGCCAAATTTAGCATTATTAGCACACCCACACCTGTAGAAGTGCTTATTATATTTGATTTAAGAAAAGCTATAAAAGAAAAGATTTCATAATATTTCTTAAATATATACTGCCTGTGCCCTTCCTCCAGATGCGGCTGGCATCGCTTCAGTGATGTACTGCTACTGATGTACCGCGCGCCGACATCAGAGTTGAGAGCAAGCAGAATTTATGTTTTTTTTCTGCTTTTTTATATGTTTTTTTTATTTAAGTTGTAAATTAAGTTTAATTTTAAACTTAAAAAATAATTGTTAAACCATATACATAACATCACTAATCTCTGGGATTAAATTTGACTTCCATCTCCTTGTTATCAACTGCTTAGCCACTAAATAAATCAAGCTTGTGATGGCTGTCTTATGTTTTGCTGCATCCCTGTCCCATAACAAACTAGATAAAACTGATCCTCTGTTAACACCCAACTTTTATTCATCAGTCTATCTACCAGATTTTGCAAATGTCTTTTAAACTGCAGTAATGCTGGGCAGGTCCAAAATATGTGAAGCCTATTCCCTTTCTCCCTAGTATCACATTGTCAGCAAGTTCCCAGTTGTCGAGGAAACATATGGGCCAATTTATTAGATGTGTAAAATATGACTTTCGTTAAAGTAATTTTGATATATAAAGGCACATAAAGCGTATATTTCAGATGAAGAAAATATCAGCATTGGGTAATGGCAACCGAGTTTCTTGACTGACAGTACATTGTAAGCTTTTTCAATCAAACCTCAATAGTCTGAAACCAGAGACAAAAGGAGTCCTGGAACTACCAAATGCAATTTAGTTCTGATTGTTGGTACTTGGATCCAATACCTCAGAATGGATATATGGTCATAAAAAGCTGCTGCTGAGCTGGGGAGAAGGTGAGATTCTGTTTCCTCATTGGCCAGCAGGTGAGCTATTTGGCTGAAAGCGTACTATTATTTTTATTTATTTCACATGACATTCTTTTACCAGACTGCTCCAACTCAGCTAAAACCCATTTTCAGTGGAGACCTGAGGACAAAACTCCAGATACTTATACAACATAATGAAAATAAGCAAAGTAAAAAATGAACAAAAATACAAAAATCAAACAACAGCAATATATGACAGTTTACAAGTTTGAGAAATACAAAACAAATTATAAGCATAACTATGATAGATACAATAGACCAACACATAGGAAATCACTTTATATATTTTCTTATTACCCTGTTTACCCCTAAAGAAATAGGGGGTAAGGCTCTTTCAGCCTTAACCTCCTAAAATTGTTAGTAGATAGAAGTAGTAGGGGCAGAAAAAAGTAGTAACAAGAACAGGTAAGGGATTACATGGGGTCATGACAAGGGCATATCCACGATTTAGCTATAGAATTGTTGAGTTATTTTTTAATCTATTAGAGTATGCAATGCTTCATATGTTGAGTGGAATTTGTTTCAAATATGAGATACTGCATGTTTGTATAATAGTTACCCAATAGTTTTATTGGATTTGAAGAAGAAGTTGGTCTGTGGTACAGAGTGGGCGTGTAGGGGTATAGTAAGATACAAGATTAGCTAGGGAGGGGCAGGTTGAGGATTTGTTGAGTAAGAAGTGAGTTATGTGGAGTTGTGAATGTTGAAGATGGTAGGGGAATTCAAGTAACTGAAGGTTTTTTAGTGCCAAGCAGTGGGGAGAGATATGTGGTAGGTTTGCAGCAAATTTTGCAATTTTAGTGTATGCCTGTTCCAGCTTAGTAATTAAGGAAGATTGAAGGTTTATAATGATTGGGGTAGCATGTAATAGGATTGGAAGTAGGTAGGCTTGAGCTAAGGATAGTCTAGAGTCTAAAGTTGTGAATTTTTTGTTTCTATAGAGGAGACCCAGTTTTTTTAATGGATTGTTGGACATGGAGGTCAAATTTTAATTGATCATCTATTATCATTCCAAGTAGCTTTATGTGGGATTCTACATTAATGATGGTTCTATTTAAGGAAGAGATAGAAAAGGTAGGTTTGAGATGTGACAGTGATTTTGGGAGAAAGAGTAAAAGTTTAGTCTTTTTAAAAGTTTAGTCTTTTTAGGATTTAAAATAAGCTGATTTTCAGTGAACCATCTTTCAACAGAGAGAAAAGAGTTTTGGGTAAGAGTATGAAGTTGAGAGGTAGTTTCAGAAGAGAAGATGAGTGTAGAATCATCATCATACTGAATAAGAGTGGAGTGATAACAAGATGTATAGAGGTCATTAGTAAAAATGTTGAGTAGAAGGCGTCCCAGGATGGAGCCCTGGGGAACACCTGTATGGATGGGTAGGAAGGGGGAGCAGAAGGAATGCCATCTGACAAATTGCAATCTGTTTGAGATATAGCTGTAGAACCATTCAAGAGTGGAAGCTGAGAGATTAAGGTTGACTAACTTGGTTAAGAGTTTAGAATGGGATACAGTGTCAAAAGCTTTTGATAGGTCTAAGAATAGACATGAGACAAGTTTGTTATTATCACAGGCTTCAGCTATAGTATGAGTGAAAGATGAAAGGGCTGTAGTTGTACTATGGTTTGGACCTATGGCCATAATATATAACAATATTATTGTATGGTTTAGTATGAATAGCTTAACTCAGTTATATCTATGGAGCTTTTTGGTGCATATTCATTTGATATATTTATCTCCTTGAGGTATCTTTGCAATTGTTTGGACCTAACTTATTTGATCAAGTGACTTGCTAATTAAACATAGGCAGCAAATGTAAGGGTAAGTTGAGATGAACAAAAATATCCTAAGATTATCTAGGATGCACTACAGTGGAGGTATTAAACACTGTTTGTTACTTGTTATGTATAATTTAATTTGTAACATTAACACTTTTATAACTGATTGAGATACATTTTATAGAGAGGTATAGCATGAAATGCCCTGGTGGGAGACAGAACATTACACTGCCACTGCCCATATGTAATGCACGACACTGAAGATATTGCCTGCCGTTTGCTTACCATTATGAAAATACTCAATATTTCCAGATTTTCTTTAAGGCCGTCAAATCCATCTGACTTACAAAGTGCTGCATGGTATCTGCTTAAACCTTAGATGTTGATACAGAAAACTTTCACTGACATTTGCACTGTAAACTGTATAGTTTCAGAGATGAGTGTTGTTCACACAGTTAGTTATGCATATATGCATCAGTTTTCACATCTATAAATATCTCAAAACAAAGCTGCCAGAAAGGAATTGCTTTCCATCATATGAAAGCTCAAGTATTGCTGACCCAGAGCTGCTGATGCTATATTTCTGGGCTGTATGATTCCCAGATATGAAATGTTGTTTGTAAATGTACAGAAAAGTTTAAATGTGAAATTTTTAAACTATAATATATTATTGCATTAAAGTAAGGACATTGAGTGCATTGTTGTATTATTGTAAAGAGTATTTTTTACTAAACTACATTGGCGTTTGTAATTTTTAAACATCATTTACTGTTCAGAATAGATTACTTATCTTGATTTTCATAAAAATGCTCAGGACTGTAAGGATGCATGCAGGCTGCAAGAGGTATGTTCTGCAGCTCCAAGATGTAAACGTGTTAACAGCTTCCACGATGTAGCCATTTGGAAAAGGCTGGCATAAAATGTTGCATGGTTTAAAATAAAATAAAATAAAAAATAAAAAAAAATGTCCTGTCTCTTCTTTGCATAGTTTACAAAGCTGTATATCAACTTCATGGTACAGGCAGAAGACATGCCAGTATAATGGGATAACTGGACCATAGGAACAAGCAATACCAGGGACCATAAGATGCTTAGTCATCTTTGCCTTTAAGTAGATACACTTAAGAGTTCTTGCTGCCCTTATGAGTACATACTAACATGTTCACTTCCCAAATCAAGCAGGGCTG
Source organism: Protopterus annectens (assembly GCF_019279795.1). Taxonomy (NCBI): domain Eukaryota; kingdom Metazoa; phylum Chordata; order Ceratodontiformes; family Protopteridae; genus Protopterus; species Protopterus annectens. Next base: position 1,474,821,159 of record NC_056739.1, read on the forward strand.
TATATGTTAACCCTTGTGCACATTTATGTCTACCCATCCAGCTATCAAGGCCTGCCTTAAATCCTCTCTCAAAGAATTTCTCAGTAACTCATGGCTGTGTCCAAGCACCTTTCCTGTATGACCTACATCAAGAAATACTTTACATTCTTACTAACCTAACCTTTCATCATACTATCAGTCTATAACCTTTCAACACTTGACCTCTCACCATTCTTAGAGGGAACGTGTATCATCTTTTTTGATTATTTCCTAACATAGTAGACTATGCTTCTAATAGCACTGTATATATTGATTGTCATATTTAATTGTATTTTTTTCTTTTATTATTACATCACTGGTGTTTTCTCATGCTTTATTGTACCCTACATATTCCACTGTCAAATAGCATCTATCCTACTGTTTTATTTGATGTTATTTAACTCTCTGGAGCTTTTCTCACCAGGCCTCCACTGAAAATGGTTATTTATTACCCAGTCGGACTTCCCTGGTAAACAAATCAATAAATAAATTAAGGCAGACCAAGCAGTACATTGCCTGACATGTAGTGATAACTAATTCTATAGGCTGGGAATATACTGAATTAGGAACCTATCCTGCCAATGATTCTTGTTTATTTATTTGTTGCTATAAATTTAGGTCCTTAGTACAGGTGTTTGTAGGGCAAAGAAAAACGAGGTAAAATAGGACTGAGTCTTTCATGTCTTGAAAAATCAAGACCCCGATGACCTAGAAGCAGCTGATAGACTACTGAGTATAGGAGAGCTGTGCTGATCTACTAGTTAGTTGAAAGATTCAAGACCTTTAATTTTTCTGGTTAAAAATCCCTGGGATCTTTCCAGTTGAACAATATGCTTGGATTTATACATACAAAAGGGGTATTGTATTCAATGATGGGCCTGATAAAGGAAAGTACACTAACTCTTTGGGTCTTGAAGATATTCTATTAGAAATTAACTTACCGATAGAAGGATTTCCCAACTATGGTGGAAACATGATGATCGAATGAGAGTGAGTTGTTTATAGAAGTGCCTAGCTATGTTATGATCATATCTGTTTGAAGAAGAGTACCACATTTAAAATATGAGGTGAGAAAAGGTTTTTGTCAAGTGTAACTAATTTGCACTTTTTTGCATTTAGACTAAGACATATTCCAGCCCTTTTTGGAAACATTTAGCATCAGTAGATGAGTGGATAACAATGGCCAGGTTGCAATCATCAACAAGCTTGGTCAACCACATTTAAGGGATATTGGCTTGGGTGTTTGCAAAATCAATTTAAAACAGGAGAGAGCCCAGCACTGATCCCCACAGTACCTCACTAGTTGCAATTTTATGTTCAGAGAGAGTACCAGCAACTGTCACTACTTGGGATCTGTTGAATAGTCAGTTTGCTATGCAGCTGACAACATAGCGGTTTACATTGTTTCTCTAATTTGTTCAGTAAAAAACACACAAAGGGAGGTATTCCACCAAATCACACAAGAAATCCAAAACAAGCAGGTGAAATAATGAAAGATGTAACCAGAGATATAAAATCCATTTGAGGTACACGCTTTATTAACGCTGCAAATGCCGCACATTTTTGTCTAGCAACTAGACTTCATCAGAAATACACCCATCAATACCCCCCTAACATTTATACCCATAGGTTGGATTAGACCTATCAGCAGCACCTTTCAATTAATAAATTTAATAAATACAAACATATATAAACATTTCTTAATTGTTAAAACTCTACTAAAGGGTCATTCATAAAATTTGTACACCTAAATCCTATACATTGTTAACTACATTCAACCATGTATAAACAAAAATCTTTAAAAAGATGTGAAAACATACTTAAACGTTTAAGTTCCAATATCTAACTTAAAAACAAGAAAATAAATGTGTAACAATGTATCCACATATGCAATAACACCATCTAGAGGCCAAGGAATGTTAAATCCAGAAATAAAAGATATACTAAAAGTTCTAATGTTGTGTCTTTCGGTTTTTCCCGGTTAGGGGTCGCCACAGCAGAACTCCGGTCCACTAATGATTGGCAGTAGATTTTTACGTGCTGAGTTGCTGGCCCTGATGCACAACCTTCAACGAAGGTACGCCCATTCACGCATGTCTCCACACAGAAGACCCTCTAGCTGAGAATCGAACAGGACAGCGTCTTACTGTGTACCACCACCGCAGTAAGATACTAAAAGTTTTAATAAAAATCCCAGTCGCTTACTGAAAAGTTAATTACATAAAAAAACTTTTTGTAGAATGGTAGTAACAACCAGTAAAAAAACGCATGTCATAATTTGGCAGCTCTTAGTTTTAAAAGTGGGGTAATGTTGATATTTTCATTAAGTCCTGGACTTCTTGCTGCATCTAATAAAACCTGCCAGTACAGTTCCCTATATTCCAATAAATTTTCCCATGGCCCACCCCTTTGGTCCACCTGGACCCGTTCAAGAATAAAAAACTTAAACGTAGCTTGTTGGCAGGCTACAATGTGTTTAAACAGAGCATTTTTCTCATTTTTGGTTTTATCTCATACATGTGTTCATAAATTCGTCATTTAATCCTTCGCTCCATTTTCCCAACATAAAATGCGCCACAGGGGGAACAACTGGCCAAGTAGACCACTCGTTCACTGTTACAACTGAAGTGGAGTTGGCCACTAATCTTTTTATCTCTAGTGGGTACTTAAACCCATTCACAGTGTACAATATATTGGCATTGGGAACAGGCCCCACACTGAAATGTTCCTTTACATTTTCCACTGGTATTCGAAGATCTTCTTTGATCTTAGAGAAGATTTTTTATATCCCTCCCCCTCTTGAAAGTAAACTTCAAGGGCAGGTTTTTTTACCAGAGGTAGATCGGTGAGTTCCAAAAAATTATCCCATTCCTTTCGGACTACATTATTACAATAAAACAAGTCAGCATTATATTCAGTAATAAAGGCTCTACTATTCTCCCCCCTGTTTAATATGCCCTTACCAGTCTGTTCAAAGTTGACTATAAAATTCATACCTAAAACCGCGGAAAATTTATTGCCTCTATTCAAAACAACATCATTTCTAATGTCTTGTAAGAAATCAGTGGGATATCCCCTATCTCTAAAGAAAGCATCCAACAATTCACACTCTAGTTCAAACTCAGTATCAGAGGAAGTCATTCTGCTGGCTTGGATATTGTCCCCTTACCAAACTATTTTTCTGAAGCATGGGATGCAAACTATTGAAATGTAAAAAAGAGTTCGAATAAGTGTTTTTACAAAATATTTTTGATTTGACATTCCCATTTTCAGTCTTTTCAATTTCTACATCCAGAAACTATAAAGTGTTCTTAGAAACATTACTGGTGAAATGCAAGAAATTTGTGGTTGTTTCAATGTACGTTAAAAACTCCTGTAACTTTTCATCAGTTCCCATCCACAACAAACAAATATCATCCAAGAATCTGGTGTATTGCAACCAATAATTCCGAAATTCAAATTCAAGGATGAACTCCTTTTCCCACCAAGCTAATACTATGTTGGCGTAGGTAGGGGTGCAACTGGTACCCATTGCTACCCGTTTGAGCTGGCGGAAAAATTCTCCCGCAAAAAATATAAAATTCTTATGCAAAATTAATTCCATCAACCAAAGAATCAAATATAAGTCATTTGTGGAGGCTTTGCATTTCTCAACTAAGTAGGCTTCAAGGCATTGAAGTCCAATACTGTGGGGGATAACCGTGAAAAGGTCTTTAATATCAATTGTAACAAAAGTCACCTGATTGTAATTTACACTAGGGTCAATGTCCTTCAAAAATTCCCAGGAGTCTTTCAAAATCTGAGTGCCCATACCACAAAATGTTTTTAATTTTGTATCAAGAAATTTGGCAAGGGGTGCTGTTTTAGATCCGTCGGCCAAAACTATTGGCCTTAGAGGTGGGTTCATCATATCTTTGTGCACTTTGGGTATACCAAATATTGCAGGCACCCTCGGTCTATTATTGGTTAGATATTGAAGGTCATTTAAATCAATCAATCCTTCCTAGAATAGATAATTTAATGCCATATCAATTTTTTATAGGCAATATTTATCTCATTTTTTGAAATTTGCCTACATGTGTCAGTGTCCCCCAATAAGTGCAACATCTTTCCTTCGTAAATCAAAGTATTTATAATGGCTGCACCACCCCTCTTGTCAGGTTTCATAACCCTAATATTTCGGTCCATTCTCAGCTCATTAAGCACTTGCCATTCATTTTTATCAAGATTGTGCCTCCTATGTTGTTTTTTTCTGGAATGCCACTGTCTAATTCATTTCTCGACCAGTATTTCAAAGTTTTTTAACTGGGGTTGGAGGGGAGGGTTGAAAGTACTTTTCCGTCTCAAAACATCCTCATTATATGGTTGGTTATTCCCCTGAAATATCAGGGAAAAGTTAATCTTTCTCAAAAACAATTTAAAATCTAGTAAAAATTTACTAATATCCCCCCATGTATTGGGGATAAATTTAAATCCCTTGGTCAGTAGTTTAAAATTATCCATAGTGAGTGTTAACTCACTGTAGTTAAAAAATGTTAAAATTTTTGTAAGTGTGTTTAAAGTTTTCTTTAAATATTAATGTATTCAAGGAATTTAGTATCTCACTCTGTTCCCCTGATATTCTCCCCGCCTCATCCCCCGACCAATGTAGGGAGGATAATATGTGACCCTCTGATTCAAATTCCTCTCGAAACGTCGAGGTGGGGGGGCCTATCTAAAGGGTCATCCCAATAATTCTCAGTCTGGTCACACCCTTCCTCATCTACTGAGCAGTAATGGGTGTCTGTCCCCATCCTATTATCATCTGCCAGCCTTTGTTTTTGTCCAGTGGTTCCTTTGGGGTCAGGGTAACAAATGTTATTCATATACTCCTTCACATCTCTCTCTCTAATTTATTAATTTTTCTCTTCACATTAATATTACATTTATCATCAATCTCTTCCAATACCTTAAAATACTTAAAATTTTCAGCCTCAACTGTAAACAGGAGGTCTGATGTAAAATGTTTGTTAAGTGTATCAATCTCATCATGAAGGGCGGCAGTGTTGACCTCATTCTGCTTAATGGTAACCCTTACAATGTCCAACCCACGTTTATTAAAAATTTCCAACAAATCCTTATGTAAGTCAGACCCCTTAACAACATTGTTGGGGTATTTGAATACCCTAAGTCCTTTTGGTACGATTTCTTTCCTTAGGCATTCATTTAAATATTCGTTGTCAATTTGCATGGATTTAAACCTGAGCAATAAGTTAGAAAATCTGTTTAATGAATTTCTATAAGTATTAGATTCAACAGTCACTCTCTTCCCTGTTTCACCGGTGTTGAAATTATTAAATACTTTATGTTCAAGCCAAACTCTAAAAATCCCCATTTCATAAATGTTTGTGTTTGTCAGAAATATCAGAGTTACAGCCACCTTGTTGGGCACTGGAATGCCTTCCTGTTTCAGTCACTACCTCGACCACGTCTCCTCCGTTGGTTTGTGAACGAAAAATCATAGGCATCCCAATGTCTATAGACCCATTTGTCTTAACTCACTCGTTGGAGGTGACGTTGTTTAGTCCAAGTTCACCGCCATGTCCACGAGTGGTGGTTGGGCGACTTTCATTCATCAAGATGTTGCAAGCTTCCTGGTTAGCAGGTAAGAAAGACCTAGTAAGAATCAGCACCACAGATTGGCTGATGGGTGTAAGAAAATCCACCAGTTGGGATTACTGTCCAGTGAGTTTGCGGGTTTCCCCTAA
>NC_056739.1:1474831923-1474906923 GCF_019279795.1 Protopterus annectens
TTATCTGTTTAAAAACTTTCAGAATCTGTAGTGCTTGTTGTCTTAGGCTATTTTATCTGTTTAAAAACTTTCAGAATCTGTAGTGCTTGTTGTCTTAGGCTATTTTGTCCCACCCTCCCTCCCTGTTGGTGTCTTGCTCTTATACTTGGTGGCTTTGCAGTTGCCCGCCCCTACTGTGACACACCTCCCAGTCTAGTGTCATTAGCTCATTCTTCTTAATACAGAGAGAACATTTGATAAGGCCTTCTGTTCCTCCTTTTTACCTTTTCAAAAAGTAAAACAAAACTTTTTTTTTTTTCGCCTGAACCTTCTTGTGTTCTGACTGTCCTTCTCAAACATATTGGAAATATATAGTATATTTCAGAGCATTTGTTATAACTGTATTTGCTATAACTGATTTAAGTATTTTTTCTGGCTTTTGAATATTTACTGAATAGCGAATGCATATTAGAATGTTTATACAGCACTGCATTCTATTTAAACTGTTTATGTGTTGATTAACTGTTTTGCACTCTTAAAAAGTTATTTGTTGCTTAATTTTACCTGTAGGCTAACACACTCAAGTGTGCTAGCCACTTAAAAGCATTTATAGCATTTAATGTCTGTTTTTTTCCTTGTCTCTGTAAAAAAAAAAATCTCTTGTTTTCCCACCTTACTGAACTAGAGTAGTCCAGTTTCAGAGTTGCTGATCCCTGGGCTTTGTTTTTAGTTCCTGTTACTGATCCATTGCCTTATTAGGAAGGAGGGAAGTTTCTTTGCTTACCAGTGGGAGTGGGAAGCACTGAGCAGCCTTTTGTCCGAATTGGTGAAGTTTCAGCCAGAAACTAGTAGTCTATTGGTCGCTTTGGGCCAATTCCTAGCTCCTTTCAGCCCCCTGCTATAAGACACGCTAAACACGCGTTTTCCAGCTTGTACCAACTCTGCACAGATCCTCGTGGTGGCCTGCAGAGTGATCCAAGCAGCAGAGAGCTAAAAGAGTGACTTTCTACCAGATATAAGTATTTTTTGTGGCTTTCCCACTGTTATTAAGCTAGCGACTGCATTTCGCCTGTTTTACTGCTACTTTAAGTGATTTCTGCATTTTACACTGTTTATTGCACTTTAAGTTACTAATTGTTGCAAATTGTTTCTGTAGGCTACACACTAAAGTGCGCTAGCCGATTTACAGCATTTATAGCATTTACTGTCTGTTTTTTCCTTATCTCTGTAATAAAACAAAAATCTCTTGTTTTCCCACTTTACTGAACTAGAGTAGTCCAGTTTCAGAGTTGCTGATCCCTGGGCTTTGTTTTTAGTTCCTGTTACTGATCCATTGCCTTATTAGGAAGGAGGGAAGTTTCTTTGCTTACCAGTGGGAGTGGGAAGCACTGAGCTGCCTTTTGTCCGATTTGGTGAAGTTTCAGCCAGAAACTAGTAGTCCATTGGCCGCTTTTGGGCCAATTCCTAGCTCCCTTCAGCCCCTGCTATAAAACACGCTAAACTGTACTGCTGATCTAACCAGCATATCCTATAACTGAAAAGTTCATCTCTACTTGATTCCCAAGTAGACTATTCTCTATCTGTAAAGCCTAGCACTTACTCCTACAGTACTTGCACCTTGATAAAGCACTCTTATTATAGATAGTACCCCACCAGCCTAAAACCCACTTCCCCGGAGTCCTTTGAAAGTTCTTTATCTACTACTTCTAGTATGTCGAGGGATCAGTTGCTAGTGTCCTCTCCAGCTCAACTGGTGAACCTGGGAATATTGAGGCAATGTTACAATTGCCTCATGTACACAGACAATCCTCTCCTTCTCCCACAAAACACAAATACATGCGAGAGATGCAACTATACGGCCAAACTGGAGGCTGAGCTCTCTCAACATAGGACTGGCAAGACCAGACAGGAGGAGAAGGTAACCACACACAATACATACCCAGTCACACATGGTACCATCACAACTTCAAATCATACACATACTCACACAAAGACATACTCAGAGGCTCTGATCAAAAATTTACCAAAACAGCAGAGGCCACCAAAGCAGACACCCAAACAACTACCACCTCACGACCCAACACATGCAACACATAGACCACACAGTCAGAGTGTCAAACAGTCACAGCCCTTAAGGCCAAACAAAATGCCAGACACACTTGTCATTGGTGATTCCATAGTCAGACACACTGACGTCCGCCACCAGACTGAGTAAGGAGAAGGTCACAGTAAGCTGCCTGTCGGGCGCTAGAATCCGCCACATAACGCAAGCACTCAGGTCTCTCAACAGCAGGTACAAGTACGACTCAGTCATTGTCCACGCTGGTGTCAACGACCTGAGATGTACCTCCTTGGACTACATGAAAAGGGACGCCGAGGAGCTCTCTGATTATGTAGCCCAGGCAGGTATGACCCTGACCTTGAGCAGTATCCTACCTTCACCTAGAATGATGCCACAATACAGTGATAAGATGATCAGCTTTAATAATTGGCTTAAATTCTGGTGTCATTCAAAGGGGATCCAATGTCTGTCTGCCTGGGATGACATGCTGGACAAGCCACGCTGCTTCAAGGGACGGCTTGCACCTGTCACCCTGGGCTTCCGGATATTGGCAAAGGCTCTTGCCACCCCATAGTGCCTTTTTTAGGCAAGGCTCAAATTCTAAACCTACCACCCTAGAACACCAAAAAGGAAAAACTAAGGGTAATGCTGCTCAATGCCAGAAGTCTCAAACTCAAGATGCACGCACTCGAGGCCCTTCTCAATATGGAGAACATCGATGTCTGTGCTGTGACAGAAACCTGGTTCAAGGCTCCTGAGAGCACCCCAGCACTAACAGGTTTCACCTCATATCATGCGTCCGCCCCAAAATCCGGACAACACCAAGAAAGGAGGGGTGTCCATATTCATAAAGGACACCCACACCTCAAGGTTGGTGGCAACGCACGATGCATCGGAGACCATCCAGGTGCAATTAACCATAGGCAAGACTGCTCTGCAATTTGTAGCATGTTACAGGCCACCCTCTCAAACTCAGGAACCTCACATGGCCTTCCTGAAAACATTGGAGGGATAAATGTATCTCCAAACACCATCATACTAGGTGACTTCAACTACCCTAATATAGACTGGGAACACTACTCAAGCCCGAACACTCTAACCCAAAGATTCCTGGAGTTCATAAACTCAAATGCCATGGAACAACTAGTCACCATCCCCACAAGAGGTGAAAACATACTTGATCTCATCATCACGAACATGGGATCAAAATGTTCAACACCGGAAGTATACCCCTCACTGGTGAGATCAGATCATAAACTAATCTCGCTGGAGGTCCTCATCCCGCCCCACCTGAAACAAAAAGACCACAGTGAAAAACTTCTCAAAAGCCGATTTCACACTTCTAAAAACTAGTGTGGTCTCCTTTAAGGCCCCTGAGCCAGTGGTAAACATTACTCAAACCGCTGAATCACTTACAAATGCCTTCTACCAGCACCTACAGGACTGCATGGATCAGGCAATCCCAAACAAAACTAAGACTCTCTGTACCAAAGGCAAGCGTCCAGTCTGGTGGACCCCAGCCATAAACAAGCTCTACAACAAAAGGAGGAAGCTACTACAAGATAGAGCAAAATCCTTGAAAGGTAAGACACCTTTGATCATTATAAGTAAAAACTAAGAGCTCTCATAAAATCATCAAAGGCAAATTTTGAGAGAAAAATCGCCAAGGACTCTAAAGACAATCATAAGGCCTTCTTTAGCTATGTTAGAAACCTAGGAGGAAACTCCCAGATATGCTCAGAATTAGTTCAAAATGATGTGAAAATTACTGAACCTACACACATTGCTAACATACTGGCTGACAGGTTCAGTGCAAACTTCTCCCCTCCCCAAAAGGAGAGATATCTATTCCAGAGGATTGTAGCCCCCAAACATCTCCAACGCCCAGGTGAGAACTGCCCTCACTAAGGCAAAAACACAGCATCCATGGGACCGGATGGTGTCCCCAGCTGTGTGCTTCATGAACTCAACGAGGAATTAAACCCACAGTTAGGACAGCTGTTTAATCTTAGCCTCACCTCAGGATACGCACTCCAAGGAGTGGCGCACGCGACTGTGGTCCCACTTCATAAGGGCGGTGCCTCCACAGACCCTGGAAATTACCACCCCATTAGCTTGACAAGCCTTATCTGCAAAGCCATGGAGAGGATCATAATGGAACTCATAAATAAAGACATAGGGAACTTGCAGACTTTGGATCCAACCCAGTTTGGCTTTGTCAAAGGCAGATCCTGCCTCTTAAACTTGGTTGACTTTTTCGAGACAGTCACCAAGGCCATTGATGAGGGAAAGGCAGTCCATACAGCCTACCTCAACCTGGCAAAGGCCTTCACACAATACCCCACTCAGGTATCATCGAAAAACTCATCAGCTTGAATGTAAACCCATACATCACAAGATGGGTTGCAAACTGGCTAAGCGACAGAACCCACAGGGTCAGAGTTGCTGGAGCCATGTCAGACTCAAAGCCTGTCACAAGTGGTGTCCCACAGGGCTCAGTCCTGGGTCCACTCTTGTTCGGCATCTACTTTTCTGAAGTACAAGCAAACACAGGAGGGTTATGGCTGACAAAGTTTGCAGATGACTGCAAACTGGGTGCCATAGTCGAAAACACATCTGACACAGATATCCTCCAGAAGGGCCTCACAGAAACGGATAACTGGTGCCAGAGCCATGGCCTGAAGTTAAACGCCAAAATGCATAGTCATACCCTTCGGGAAAAACAAGGTTACCCCTAGCTACCATATAGGTGACAATCCACTGAGCACAGAAAAGTCATCAGGGATCTGGGGACCCAAGTTGACAGTAGTCTTCGCTTGACACTCATGTTGCTAAAGTAGTTAGGAAAACCTTCTATATCGCCCACCTGATCATGAAGGGATTCACATCTAGATCAAGGGAGGTCATCGTCCCCCTGTACTCATCACTCATTAGACCTATGATTGAGTACAATGCCCCGTTCGAATGTATCTGACCAGACACCTGATGCAGCTTGAAAGGCCCCAAAAGTTCCTCACCAAAAGGATAAAGGGTCACAAAAATATGTCTTATGCTGCCCGACTGAAAGAACTCCAGCTTTATTCAGTCTCATACCGCTTGCTCAGAGGTGACCTGTGCCTGACATATAAGGCCATGTCAAACCCAGATTTGATGAATATGCTTCACCTCAAAAATCTAGATCCCTCAGAACCACAAGGGCGGAGACTTAAACCTTGACACGGTTATAAATAGAACGTGCTGGAGGGACAGATTCATCACCCAGAGACTCCCTATGCTGTGGAACAAAATCCCGGTACATGTGAGGCAGAGCACCTCGCTGGCCTTGTTCAAGAGGAATCTTGACCAATGGATGGGAGATCGCAGATATACCCCAGGGATTACTTCAGTGTCACTGCTTGACAGAGGCACAGAAAAATGATAGGCATAGTTTTTATTCAAACTAAAGGGGTGGCGAAAGCCACATAACTATGGGCTAGGCTTATAAATGCCCTTGGGCAGATAGCCTAGTATGAACCTATGAACCTATGAACCTATACTATCAAACCTCTAACACAAATATAGATTTAAAAGTAATTAGTAAGTACTAGCATAGTAACACTATACTAATTAGGGATTGTGAGAATAAGGCCTCATTTAGGAAGTCTCTTTGATAACACTTGTCTCAGACAGCTTAACTGAACCATATTATAAAGTTAAATATGACTATCTTTTTTGTGGCAGACCACTGTTACTACCTTAGACCACATTGCTTCATTACTTGTATAATTATTTATGTTTGTTATCTAATATTTCTATAACATGTTTAAGTTATTAAACACTATAGCCAATGCCATTAGCATAGTGGGATAAATTCCTGATTATGATGGTATCACAGGTTCAATTAGCGGATTGGACACCTAAGGGGCTGGCAGGAAGGAAAGGCATGCCCATCCTAGGAGAGGAAGAGGGAGGGCCGTGTGTATGGGGCACACAACACAGTTGGATTTCCATGGTGGAGGCCAAGGAGGTGACTGTGAAGTGCTTCCTGGAGGTGACAGGGAGGCTTGCCCATGTCAGCCCTTTGTAGAAGTGAGGTTCAGTTTGGCACAGTCTACTCATTGCACAGCCAAACCACAGCATTTTACCAGAGTGTACATAGGGAAGGGGAAGAAAATTAGGTAAACAAACCCTTGACAACAGTATTATATGGACCCATGGTACCTCAATCTCCTTGCCATCCCCAACTTTTATTGTGCACAGGGGAGGGGAGAAATATTAGGTAAGAACATGCCTGGCAGCAGTATAACACAGATGACTTAAGCTGATCTCCTTGCTAGCCCCAATACTTATTGGAGTGATTCCGGGGAGGTGGCATCCCTTTCAACTATACAGATTTTTGCAGAATGCCCATATTTTGACTCATTTATTTGTTCTGTTTTCATAAAATTGTGGTTTTCTGGCAAATCAATGACAAATCATTGAGGACTGAAGTCAAAAAATAATGGCACACATTTGAATTTTATACTTCATATCCTTCAGAAAATTAATGCTAATGCATAACCTGTTATTCTATCCACTTTCTAAGTTTGTAAGAGTAATAATTAAAAAGTGTCCCTATTTTTATGCCTTTGCCCCCCCATTATTTGTGCCTTTGTCCAGATTTCTTGCTGTAACAGGTTGAGAGGTATGGGGGAGGTTAGAATGCTTTGGTGGACCGAGTGAATCTGGTGAATGAGGAGAGACACTTGAGTCCACTGACGGTCAGCTGTGAGAAGGGAAAAGAAAGCAAAACAAAAACTTTTTAACGACTATAAATAAATTAAATTAAATAAATGAAGTGCTAACTAGCAGTAAAATATGGCAACTGCCATAAGTGACTTACCAGACAGTGCCATATGCTCCAGACCCAACAGGATCCAGACTGTTGTACCTAACTGGAACCTCCCACACAGTCTTATTAATCTCTTGTCTGTAGAATCCTTTTCGCACAGTTGTAGCCATGAGGTATCTGCTTCATTTGTTGGGTAAAGGGTGAATGAAAAGAAGAAAATTAGTAGTTTAAATATTAGGAGAGCTATAATACTTTACACATCCAAACTGTCATCCTCAACTAAAGCTACAGCAAAAAGTGAGCATAGGAAAACATGCTTCTGTGTGCCCTACAGGGAATGTACTACAAGCTGCCTTATTGTTTCAGCCACTGCACTCCCTGAATTCCAGATTTCCTTATCAGTGACATCATTCAGTGCTAGTCTTGGAAATAAAATGCAACTGTCTTTGCATACCTATCAAGTTAAAATAGCATGCTGTGGCTTGTTATGTCTCTCCCATTCCCTTTGTTTGTGCTATGCTCTTTTCCCAGTGTCATCTTTCCTGCTATGAATATGAACAAACTGATATAACAATGTAAAATGTTATGTGAAACAGTTTGGGCTCTTGTGTAAACTGCTTTCAACACTCCTTTAGCAGCTGGGCCACACTTCCAGCAATTACATTGACATTACTTTTTGGTACAACTGGCATTATATGAAGACCAGCCCTGGTCAGAGGCACCCCATATTACAGAACATCCACCCACTACAGATTATGTGCTTACAGAGAGCATAGAACAGCACTTCTGAAAATATTTTTTTAGTTTATCAGTGTCTGTCCACAACAAGAAAAATTAGTAGCAGAAGAATACTAAGGACATGTGACAATGGCATTATATCCTTTGTTCAGAATGAGTCCAAACATTACTGTGATATATGCATATTTACAACCTCTCCACTTGTAGCTGTATCTCTTTAACTGGTAGTTGCAGTAACATCAGAGGTATTTGTATTTTATAACACTAATTATATTGCTTAATACCTTAATTTTTATTTTCTGTAATTTAAATATGACTTCAGCTATTTCTTTACAGTACATCGTATAGAATCTACATTTATTCCTGTAACACTTTTTAGCCATTCTGCATGGCCTGGGTCAAGTATAAAACAGTCACTTAAAATCACTAAATAAATGCAGTTATCAAATAAGTGAATACATTAATTTTACACATACACATACATGCACATACACATATGCACACAAACACACACACACAGACATATAGATATAAGTATAGATATAAATATAGATATATTTTTAAAGATAACCTTCAGTACTCTTTTTGCAATATACCCAGACAAACGTCAGGCAGAAACCTATGAGTGCAAACATGTATGTTTACTTGGTAGCATTAATAATATTTACCTTTCCGTTAATCAGAGTGTTCCCCTCCTGAATTCTGTAGTTCTCTACCAGTATGTATTGTCACTCAAGAAAAACACGGCTGAATCCAAGTATCGCAATAAAACTGATTCAGTTTTGAAGCAAAAGCTCAGGAATTTATAGCCACATTTGAAAACACAGCAGAACCTTTGAAATTCTTTTTCAGTCTGAGGTAGGAATGCAGTGCCTGCAGATATGCCAGTTACACACAGTCCCCCACTCAAAAGATATCCGTCCCACACCACAGGGCATACGCATCTACACTTACTAACTGAGCACCCACCCCCTCAAGCACGTTGTTGTACTTTAGAAACACATGCTTATCATTCCAAGGAACTGTAATGGCACCTCCCCCTTCATAGCAGGTGAGCACCTTCTGTAACAGGTACACTTACATAAACACACCTGGGAGTGAGGGAGTAGAAAGGCAATTTGTAATAACAGCCAGCACTCAGAAGAAGAAGAGCTTGAATAGCCACTGTGCATTTTATGAAATTTGTTTCATTTTCCTGCTTTTGTAACCGAACATCTCCTTCTTCCTTTTCTTTAGAAAAGTGTATTAAAATTAATATTTTAATCTATAGTATCTGCTATAATAAATAAATGTCTTACTTCCAGATAAATATATTTTAAAGGCCATTGTCTTTAATGTGATTGCTAGCCAAAGACAGAGTCTTTGAACCCTGTACATATAACTTGTACCCTTACACAAACTACTTCAGAAGCATTTTTATGCTCTTGAGCTTGTTGAATTTCCATGTTATGCCTCAAACTCTGTAAATAGCCTCAGCATCTGTACAATAATATTAAACTTTTGCCTTTCTGCCATGGTAGCAAAGTATACCTCCTTGATGGCAACAAGTGATATCAAACCAAATCTCTGGCCTGCACTTGAAAACTACATTTTATCTATGTATAATAAGAATAAATTTATTTTTTATGCTGTTAAACTCTATCAATGTCCTGTGGCATTAAACATTACCACTGTACTGCACTTAGTAAAAGCTGGTACAATCTAGTACAATGCTGCAATGATAAACCCCATCATTGTACATGTTAGTAAACCATTTATGCTAAGTGCTGGTCTAACCCACTTCTCTAGTGTGCTGGTTAAAAGTTCTTCTATGTTTTATTGTTATGTCTGCATATTTGGTGCACTCTAAAAGTTTGCATCTGATATGTTATAAGCAAAGAATCTGTGGTACATTAGCAAACTCTGCCCACATACATCAGGAACTGAGGGATGGGGTAGTGATACCTGTGACTGGCTCTTCTCTGCAGACCATGGAAGAAGTATAAGCTTTCTGCAGATAAGAAAAGCACATATGTTGTTTTTACTAATAAGAAACAGAGCAGAATAGAAGCTTAAAATCACAGACTCATCAGCTTGATCTCTGTGCAAAGGAAAATCATGGAGCCTGTTTTCTGAAAGAAAGAACTCTAGTATATCTCAAAGCTAATGGTTCACAGGACCAAAAGCATTCTAAATTCATAATGGGAGCATACAAAAGACAGTGCCATTAGAATTCCTTAATCTGTTAGTGGGCCATGCAGAGGTTTTGAGAAAGGCTTACTTAGACTTAAGCAAAACCCTTGACATAGTACCATATAACAGGTTAGTGAACATATTCAAAAGCATTGGAGTATGTCTTTATGTAATATAATGGTGCACATTGGATGACAAAAGAACACAGGCCAATAGTAGATGCTGTCCACTCAACAAAGGATACCTATCAATGGAATAACACAAAGGTTATTACTGAGTCTGCTCCTTCTCATTGCCTATGAATGACATTTTATAAAGTCTAGAAAAAAAGTGTTTTTTTCCAGATGGCTCATGCATATGCAACAGAATTAACAAATAATTAATTAACAAATTAATTAACAAATAAGAAGATGTAGAAAAGATAAAAACAGATGAGAAGGTTGGACAAAGGCTAGAAACACAGAAGCCTAAACTCTTGTCAAAGATATATAGAAAGAAATCTGAAAAGCAGAGACATACAGAAAGATTAGAAACCTGAAGGAGAATCAGAAGCAGCAATGACAGTGTAATGGGTCCTTGGGTTGCCCTATGAGATCACCAAGAAGAAAGCCAACTATGTGAGGAAACAAAGGGGCTACTGGTTGTGTTTGAATGGAAGGTAATAGCCCTCACCAGTAGATATTTATTCAGATTTATTTTTTTGCTTATCTTTGAAATGAGTTTAGGCTTCCATGTTCCTAGCTTATTACATGATTCTAAACAAGGTAAAATAAGCATTCTGACAGGAAATCCACCTTAGAATGGGTCCTCACTAACCCTACACATAGAATTATCTCCTGTGGTGTTCTCCTTGACAATCTAAGTATCTACCTCCCTACTTTCACAAAAGGCAGCTACCACAATATCTGTAAACTCCATTGATACAACCATGCTTATATTCTGTGATTCTTCCAAAAATGGCCCTCATCTCAAACTTAAAATTAAGAAACTGTAATCAACAGCTAACCTTTCAATTAAACAATGCTGTCTCACTGTTCAATACCACTTTCCTCAATATTCTAAATGTACATGCCCATGAAAGAACCAAAAAAAATTATATCACATCCAGCACCCTGGCTCTCCAGACAAACCAAACATCTTATGAACCAGAGGATCAAAGCTTGGGAAACCTGGAGATAAAATAAGACAGAATCTAACCCGCAAAAATTATAAATACCTCAGAACTAGCACCAAGCAAACCTCACAACCTATTAGAGTAAGACATCTGAACAAAGCCATAAATAATGGGGGGACAAAGGCCCCAAAATAGGGACACTTTTTAAATATTGCTCTTACATACTTAAAAGGTTGGTAGAATAACAGGTTTTGCATTAGCATGATTTTTCTGAGGGTTGTGGAGTCTAAAACTTGAACGTCTGTCATTATTTTCTGGCTTCAACCCTCAATGACTTGCCAAAAAAACAGACCAAAAATATGAGGCAAAAATCTGTACATTCTGTGAAAATCTGTACAATTGAGAGGTATGGCACAAAGCACAGGACTGCATTTGAGAAGAAATCATACCAATCTTTAAAGAATCTAAAACTCTTCTGGTCGCCAGTCAATCAGTTTACTAAATCCTAGCTTCTCTGCTGTCCCTCTGTTATCTCAATCAAACAAGTTGGCCTGCCAGATCATCACACACTTCATCATCTTGGTAACTTCTCTCCTAAAACTGCCAATCTTCACTACCCCCAGAACCTTCCTCTAAACTTGCACTCTACTATGACATTTTCTCCCTGGAACCCCTCTCCACTTCTGTCATAAAAACAATACTTCCAAAACTGAAGACTACCACTGCTACCCCAGATAACCTATGAGGTGAATATATTGAAATGGCAGCAGATGCTCCAGCCTACTCTGTTACTATATTAATTAAAGCCCAAACCAAGAAAAAACGGAAGCCTGTAATGAGCTTGCCATTACCGATAAGAGTCCAAGAACAAACGAGCAAAAAACGGCAGAGTTACATCCAAAAGATTTAGTAGAAAAAGCACAAAGCTTTCTGATTACTCCTTCTTCAATGTGAGAAAATTACATCAAAGTATACCATCATTTAAAATAAGTAAGAAGGATCACATGATAATAAGCAGCCAACTTAATAATGGAATCAATCAAGTTAATAAAAACGTATCCTTTTATAAAATACAACAATTCTAAAAGACTTACTCTTAAAGAAATAGAGCAACACTAAAATACTTGATTAAAAAATTCATTATTTTAAGCATAACTGTTTACGTTTCAAAACAGGTTTAAAATGATACCACAGAATTAATACCATTGAAGCTCTCTGCCTGTAATTTGATAATCCAACTATATTCTTTCATCTCTAGATCATTATTCTTATCACCCCCCTCATATTAGTAAAACATATATCTATAACTCTAAAAACAAAGACATGAGTGTTGCCAAAATCAATACTATGTTTGTCAATGGCATTAGTTGAAATAGATATCTTTATATCCGATCTATGTTCTATAATGCATTCACATAACTTTCTAATGGATTTCCCTACATAGAAACTAGAGCATTTTCTACAAGTAGCTAAGTAGACAATGTTGGTTGTATATTAGGTTGATGGAAGAAAAGAATAAAATATTTGGTCAAGGGGAGAATAAAGCTAAGCCTTATTTTTCAATGCCATGTGATGTGAGATGCGCTCCAAGAAATAATAATAATTATTTAAGGTACATTACTACATATAGTAGATGTACATCTGAGGTTAGAAAACTAATAGCCAATAATTGGAGTATACTAACTATTCTGCCTGAATTGAGTACCATTTTTCCATCACACCCCATGTTTGCATATAAGTATTCTATTAATTTGAAAAATGTTTTAAAGATATGCGACAAAGTAGATGAAATAAATTAGAATTTAATAGGAAAGGTACCTCTCCTTGCATGAATTGCTCTGCATGTAATGTTATATGTAAAAATAATACATTTATACATTCCATTACACATAAATCATATACTTTTTCATGTACTGCTACCTGTAATACAACCAACATTGTCTACTTAGCTAATTCAGATTCTGATGAAGTTTGTGGTGTTTTATTAAATGAACGAAAGCTAAAAAGAATTGTGGTCCGATTCCTTCCTGGTCTGTGAATTGCTGCTATTTTTTTAGTTTTCCAAGGACAAAACAGTGGTTGGCCACCATCTGGAATTTGCCCTTTTCTCCACTGTAGTGCAATCTTGGAGTTGTATTTTTAGTTAGGGGGCTGTGAGCAGTGTAGCCCCTCACCTGGATAGATATTAAGTTTTATGATTTTGTTCATGTTTGCTAGGGTGGCCTACCATTGGTTTGCCCTAGGAAAAAATTTGCTGAAAAGTCCATTTTCTTATTAGGAGCTTTGATTAACAGGCGTTCGACTAAGAGGTATTCGATGATGTGTGATTTAACAAAGTGATATAGACCCAATTTTTCTTTCCCCTCTGATTTCATCACCTTTCATGCCCATCCCTTCTGTATCTCCCTCTACCCAGCACAAACCACACAATGACACCTTATAAACTGTCCACATGATGACAATCCTGCATCTTCTTACTCAAACTTTTCCAAACTTCCCATCACTCAGCTTATCTACTAATCTTCTGTTGATCCTTTGCCACATCCAATGCATGACCCAACCACTTTCTGTGCTGGCACCTCTACCTGTTTCCCTGGTGTTACTTCACAATCTTGCCTTCTTACCTATTTCTGCTGCATACTACTGTATAACTATCACTACCACTAACATGCCACTTAAATACCTTTTTCCTCAGACCTCACTATTTAAAAACATGTTCTCACAAATTTTGTTTATTTATTTTATTTATTTAACATTTGTTTACCAGGAAAGTCTGACTTGGAACAAAGCCAGTTTTCAGTGGAGGCCAGGGGAGAAATGCTCCAGATGCATGTCTTGGTAATGTGGGAGGAAACCCACACGAATGCAGGGAGGATATACAGACTCCACAAAGAAGGCACTCCAGCCGAGATAAGATTTTTACTTGTGACCCACAAAAAATATCTATTGATAAATACTGCTGCCTATCGATAATGGAAGCAGATGAGAAAGCAACACTAGTTCTAGCTAGTTTGGTGAGGCAGAAGCAGTACAGAGTGTTGTTAGGCTGGTGTGATGGGCCATGGATACTGGGAATAGGAAAGAAATTTTATGGGTGGATGCCACTATCTGACAGTATGTGGAAAGGGTGTGCTCAAACTACTGTAGGTGGAATTACGCATGCTGGCTAGTTTAGGATACGTTATGTGAAACTTTCATAAAAAATATGCCCCTTTTAAGAAGTGCATGCAGCAATGTGACACATACTTTTAAGGGCATTTTACATCCCTTATCACAGTAGGTGATGCTTTGTTCACTGAGATCATCCATCACATTCTTACACCTGGTACAAGCATGCGGTAAAGAGCCTGCACTAGATGTAACTTATAAATCAATCTCAACCATGCTCTTTCAGTTTTGGAAATGGATGCTTTAGGACACCTCCTAAGATCCTCTTTATAATGTAAATAAACTAAAGGGGACACAGGAACTTGGAGTTTAATGTTATTCAGGATAAGTTGCTGAGTGCCTTTTTTATTCTATTTGGACAATTACATCTAAATATTATTCTTATACAGATCTTTGCTTACAGATTATATTTTCTTATCAGTTTGTATGCACAGATGTTTGACTAGTTATGGAACTGCATGTAATCTAAGTGGAACCATTTGTCTTTTGGAGACAGATGTGCTTGTTCTGCTTGTCCTTTCCTGTTTAATTTTCCACAAAGTGTGTTAAAAAAAATCTCAACTACAGTATCTGTTTCCAGATTTAGAACATTCTAAAGATAGTCTTATAGAAAATAAGTAATTTCAGAATGGTATGTTACAAACATTGATTCAAGTGTAATAAAACTAATATCTTTCGGCTTTTCCCGATTAGGAGTCGCCACAGTGGAACTCCAGTCCGCTAATGACTGGCAGTGGATTTTTTACGGCACCGAGTTGCTAGCCTGACACCCAACCTTCAAAGAAGACACACCCATTCACGCACACACCTACCTGCATGTCTTTAAACGTCACTCGACATTTATTTATTATTTATTGACATTTGATTACTGGGAAAGTCAGACCAGGTAGACGCCTTTTTTCAGTGGAGGCCTGGGGAGAAAAGCTCCAAATTATTATAAAATATTTTAAGAACAATAATTTTACAATCTTCAAAAATAAAAGTATCTGCAGTTTAAATAATTATAACAAATTAGACATAACATAAAAACATTGGTTAAGAATCAATATAGGTTATTGATATAGGCTATATGACAATCATGTAATATTTAGAGAAATGTTAGACAGTTTGTAGAGGTGGGCGCCGGGCTGGCAACTTGACACTGTAAAACTCCACTGCCAATCATGAGCGGACACGTGATCCGCTGTGGCGACCCCTAACCGGGAAAAGCCGAAAGAAGAAGAAGAAGAAGTTAGACAGTTTGTAGAGAAATTAAAGGTAAGTTAGAGTAATACAAACAGAAATTACAATATGAAATGAGAGAAAACTGGCTTATGGTACACTTAGACAAAAAGTCATGGAAGAGAATTTGATCGAAGTAAGGAAGTAAGTGAAGAAGGGACAGTAATGATGTTTAAGGAATGAAAAGGTACTTGTTCACATTTAGGGATATAGTTTATCCTGGTTTTGAGCAAGAACAAAGTCAAATTTTAGCTAGGAAGTCTTTCAGAGTGGTTTGGAAAGACGAGATTGAGGGTATTGACCTGATGTGTACAAGTAAGGAGTTCCAGGCCTTAAAAACTTTGTAAGTGTACAGATAATGCCCAGCAGATTTGCTAAGTTTGTAGGCAGACTAGAGTTTTTGGTCACTGGATCGCACTGACCAACCAGGAACATAGTTGAGTAGAATGTTTTCTACTGCTAGTCAGGCAGATGGATGCTGGATAATTTTATAAGTAGTAAGAAGCTGTGCATATGCTAGTTGATGAAGTAGTTCTAACCAATTTAGGCTTTTTACTGCTATACAATGGTAGATTCTGAAAGGGGTATATGCTGCAAATTTAGCAACTTTGTTATAACATTGTTCAGTTTTTAATTTTTGTGAAGCCTGGAAGTTAGTAAGGATGGGAGTGCCATAAAGAAGTGTAGGGAGGAGATAAGTAGTGGCAAGTGTAGTTGTAGTTGAGTGAGTGAAAAAGTTTTTGGTTCTGTAAAGCATCCCTACTTTTTGATGAGTTTTTCTTATGCAGTTTTGTATATGCAGGTTGAATATAAAATTATCATCCACTATGACCTTAATAATTTGCTATGAGAAGTGACTTCAATGGTTATATTATAAAGAAAGAGGATTTTAAATTTTGTTTTTTCATGAGAGAAAGATTTAGGGGAAAAAAGTAGTAGTTTGGTATTTTTTGGGTTGAGCATGAGTTGTGAGTTACAAAGCCATGTTTCAGTGGCTGTTAAAACGTCTTGAGTAATTTTTGGAGGTGTACAAGGTTGTCAACTGTACAAATGAGAGTGGAATCATCTGTGTATTATATTGGATCTAGGACTGTTGAACAAAAATTCAACAGTCCGAATCTACTATCCTCGAACACACTTTAATGAAAGCACTTTCACCGAAAAAGTGCTTTCGTTAAAGTGTGTTAAAAAAAAAAACATTACATTTACGTATTTGCAGGGGGCAAGCCCCCTGCACCTCCCACACACCCCCTACTTTTATATTCTTACTCTGAGGTCGCACTACAGTGGGGAAAAGGGAATTTTCCCTTATCCCCACTGTAGTGCGATCTCCGCAACAGGCATACTTATGCGAAAGTGCTTCTTTGGTGAAAAGCACTTTCATATAAGTATGCCCGGCCGTTTCACATTCGGTGAAACAGCCGCTCGAGCATTAGTCCTGGACCCATTATATTAGGGTGGCCTGTTGTGTGGATGTATAAAGGGTGTTGGTGAAAATGTTAAAAAGGAGGCAACCAAGGATAGAGCCTTGTGGTACACTGGTGGTGACTGGGAGGTAAGGAGAGAGCGCAGACTGCCATTTTACTGACTGATACCTATTGGACAGGTAGCATTTGAATCACAGAAGGGTGGGCTGAGATACGCCTAGTGAGGGCATTTAAAGTAGTAGTTTGCTGTGACAAACTGTGTTGAAAGCTTTAGACAAGTCTAGAAATACTAGTTTGCCATTATTTCTAGCTTTATTGATAGTACCTATATAGGTTAGAAGGGCAGTGCTAGCACTATGGGAAGAATGGAAGCCAGGTTGTGTAGGGGGTAGGAGTTCTTCCTGCAAGAGGTAGTCTAGCAATTGTTTTTAAATACATTTTTCAAGTATGTTGGTGAGAGGAGATAAGATTGCTATAGGTCTAAAGCTATTAATGTTTGTTGAATTTCCTCCTTTGTGCAGAGGGATAATGTGACTTTTTCCAGAGAGGGGGAATGTGGGATTCCGAGACTGACCTATTTATAAGGATTGAGACAGATTAGGCAATGCTATTGGCTGCTATTTTAGATGCTCGCTATAATGAAAGACTATAGTTATATAACATGTTGCATTCTTCATTGAAATAAATGCATAGCTACAAGTTAGAAGAACACACTGGCCATCCAGAGACTCCTTAGCTAATATTAAATGTTTAAAAACCCAGTTTTGCAAATTACTGTGTGGTGAATAATTTACTTGTTAGATACCAAATACCTTTATTTATTTCTGTAAACTCTAGTAGATTTCTGAAATGGGCTTGCATGAATAATAAAACCTGAAAATGGAAAGGCAAATTACTTTTTTTGTCAGATTTTCTACTTTGGTCTGAAAATCATAAAACAATTTCCTTTGCTACACTTTTGTGTGAGGGCATGGAAACATACCAGGACTGATTTGAATGGAGCTACAAACACACCTGTTTGTTTTGCAGTAGAGGTGGATCCCTCCTAACTGTATTTTCAGGCCCAGGATTTACAAATATTGGCACGAGAAGTTGACTCTCTCCAGGTATGTGTGCATATTGGGGGGGAGGGCTTATTTCACAAAAAAACAAGGTCAAGGTCTGTTGCCATCTAAGCATAAGCCCACATCTGGGTGAGCATAATACTATTTATAGGTTTATAGGTGATTACTAGGCTAACAAACATAAGGGCCTTTTTAAGTTAGCCATGCATCTCAAATCCCTGACAAGCTGTGGTACCCTTGGTAAGTGTAAGCAGGGGCTTGAGAGATGAAATATTTACAAACAGGGGCCTGGGAAATGAACCATTTAAAACCCTCTCTACATAATTGAATCACTACAGACTTTAACCCTACATAATGTAACTGTAACTAATACAACAGCAGGCAAATTCAGACATGAAAAAGTTAAATTTAGTTCAGTAAAACTGATCAATGCCTAAACATAGAACCCACTTTAATAGAAACTACAGGCAGCAAAAATCCATGGCTGACAATTGAACTCATTAACTTTTACAAAAAAAAAAAAAAAATGCAAAATACAACACTTTTTCTGTTGAACAGGAATCCACCCTGCATCCCTTCCCTCAGGTCTCATAGGCCTTTTAAACAAAACTTGTGAGTCAATGTAAATGGTTTGACTATCCCCATTCCATCACAACAGGGTGTGATTTGTAGCAGGTATCCCAGTACAACTGGGTACAATGTATAACAGGTGTAACCATACAAGCACATGCCACAGTATGGCAGTTCTGAAGTAAGAATGAAGTGTCAGACTTGGCCCTTGCATTGCAACATTTGGTATACTTTCTTGAACTCTTCAAACAATGGAAAGAGGAACAAGATCCTAATATGTAGCTGTTTTGACTATACATTGTTTCGAGACATGATGGCACATCATTAGAGTCATGGACCTTCCTGTTAACAGCTAATGTACAGTGCAGTACCATTGTATAACGTCATACAAAGTTTATGTTAGACTATTTGCGCTTTTTATAGACATTTTATTGTGATCATCAGCTACATGTGAAGTATTTTTATTGTTATTCAGTTTTCCACTTAAACTATTGAACCATAGTGGTAATTGGAATAAAAAAGAAAGTTTTGAGACATGACTGAAAATACTGTAAAAATGGTGGTTACACATCTATGTATATTAATGCAAATGGAAAACTGTTCATTCTTGCAAGCTCTTTTTTCCTTTTCTTTTAAATATGTCTCTGAAAACTGCGCTGTCTTTGTATAATCAGACTCCTGCTTTATTGAGTGAGTTTTGCACTTGGAAAATTGTTTAAAAGTGCATTTTTCTCAAACACGCTTTTCAGTGAGTACCAGAGTTCTTGTGAGTAAAGGAAGTTTGGGAAAGCTTGGGCATTATGGGTGAGGGTTTGTGTGATCATGTTTATTGATTAGGGTTAGAGTAAGGTCTATGTAAGAGGTTTTATTTAGTGTTGTGCGTGTCTGATATATGTGTGGTGAGTATGTCTGAGAGTTTTGTGCAATGGTATTTTTATGGAAAGTTTTTTTTCTAATGTAAGATGTAGGGTTGGAGTTAGGAGCAGAATTAATGTTAGGGTTTGCATGCCTTAGTAAAGTCCCTCTGCTTCATGGTATTAATGTGTGTTAACCCTAACCCTGTTTCTAGCCTCAACCCTATACCTTACCTTAAACAAATACCTTTTCGTAACACTACCATTATTCACAGAAACTATATTGGTAGGTTTTTTGACTGATCAAAAAATGAAACTATTTGGTTTCCTTATCAATCAGTTTGATTATGTTGTATATGGATTTAGTTAAAAACACTAATTATTGATCACTGTGTATTTCATCATTAGTGTCATCGACCATTTGACAAATACTCTTGAAAAACATATTTTTGTGTCAACCTACAATACATAACTTAGACATCAAAGATTTTTAAATATTGCCATTCATACACTCAAGGCCCACTTCACCTTTCAACATATTACTGCATTTTAAATAATGCAATGTATGGCATGGCTGAATCAGTTCTGCTGAAAAGTACATTACAACTTACTTGTAACTGAATAACTTAATCTCTTTCACAGTCTTTAAATACCTTTATCACTTTTATAGGTTTTGACAAGGCAACATTGTGCAGAGCATGTGAATGTGAAGAGGAATTTAATGTGATTTATTCATATTTATCTTTCTTACCTTTGTACAAAGTGCCAAACTTCATTTTCCCACCATAGGCAAATATGTTTGGCAGCTGCCTTTGTGAGGGGGGGGGGGAGACTTTAAAAGTCTTGCTTTCCCTATGATCATACCACTGAATTTAAAGTAAACTTTAATCTTGGTGATCATGGTAGTGAAAGCGTGACGTGCATCCATAGACTTTAATGTTGCACATGGCCAGAGGTGCACCCGTTAAAGTCTGTGGATGGAGTGCTATGTAGTCCTATGGTGATGTCAAGATGAAATGCATTAATTTTATTTTGGAGTATGATTTAATACAAAGTTTACAAAGCTTTTTATTAAAACAAAGGCTGAAATAAATACCAAATGAGAACAACGCAAATGCATTGTGTCAGTTAAGTCACTAAATGGTACGACACACCTACGATCATGAACAATTCACTTTAAGGTTCAAAACGAAACTGTGATTAGTTTTCCCAATGAAATAATTGATTTACCAAAAAACAGAAACAGTCAGAAAATCATTCTTATAAGGTTCTAATTACATGTATTGAATAATTAACTGAAATTCTGAAGAGACTCAAAGTGAAATGCTGTCATTATTTAATTATTTTTCAGTCAATTAAAAATTAATTCATCCAGCTCTGTGGAATAGAGTGTTAAAGTCCTGACTATAGTGCAGGTGACCCAAGTTTGAATGGCAGCTTGGATCTGGCAGGATGGAAGTGAGCAGCAATTGCCAGTCTGCCCATCCTAGGGGAAGAGGTAATACAGCTCAGGTTCACCAAATGGGTGACATCTAGGGGAAGTGGGCAGGTGTTACATACCATGGATTCTGGGTATAGTGAGAGTGAGCTGCCCTATGCATTTTACCTGTAAGTCAGGAGTAATTCAGCATGCTTAGGCATGTTTCCCCTTAGAGGTCAGCTATAGCACAACTCATAAAAGCCACCGGGGATTGCTTTGCCTGGGTGAGAAAGTAGGCCACCCTGCAGGACCAGCAAGCTGTCCCACTCTCTAAAACCTGACTCTTACTACAAGAAGGATGAATTTATCAAGATTCCCAGGCAGGAATAAAGGGAAGTAGGGCTCTAGCCTTGCCCCGGGATGTTCTGCCACAGTCTCCTTGAAATGAAAGGGTGAAATCATGGGGAGACATGAAAAAGAATTAAAAAATAGTTCACATTCTCAGAAGTCTAAATATATGAAGATATGCAAACCAAAATGATTACTCCTAAAAACAATTAAATAAAAAAAAGAAGGATAACACAAGCTCTCATATTTTGCACTTAAAATGTATATTTATGGGAAAGGCACACTAGTGAAACAGTTATAAGGCAATCCAGTTAGGAACATAATAAAACAGTTTGGGCTTGTATAGCATAACAGTGTAGTCAGAAGGTAATACATGCTATTTAAGGTTTGGGTTTGAATTTATTGGCAGAGAGTGTCACAGTGCTTAATTTCTTGTGAGATACTACCAACCAAGTCAGAAGCCCTCTAACCTGTACTGCCATTTGCTTACTGAACAAATAAAAGCTGATTAACTGATTTCATTACAAGAAAGTGTGCAGCAAAATGTTCAACAAAAGTTATTTTTTAAGACTATCACTGTATCTAAATGTACACTGAAATCCTCCTACATTGTGGCCCAAATAATTGCTCAGAAGTAAAGGACTCATAAAAACTGGAAATAGGCATTAACTGCAGTTCCCCCATTAATGGTTGTCAGCCACAACTGTGTTTTTAATAGGAAATTATTACCAACACTGTTTGTATTAC
The DNA here is from genome assembly GCF_019279795.1 of Protopterus annectens. Classification (NCBI taxonomy): domain Eukaryota; kingdom Metazoa; phylum Chordata; order Ceratodontiformes; family Protopteridae; genus Protopterus; species Protopterus annectens. Next base: position 1,474,853,618 of record NC_056739.1, read on the forward strand.
AGCACCAGAAGTGATCCACTTTTTTGAGATTTCTGTTTTCCGTTATTGTATCAGTGTGGATCTCATATGTATAAATTAGTTATTTTTCTGTCTGTTTGAAGTTTCAGACAGTAGTTACTAGGGGAATGAGGGCCATATATTTAGAAACATTTAACTGCTAGCTCTAGTTCACAGGTTTGAATTTATATTTGATGTAACAATGTGAGGCATTGACAGCTATGCCAGCAGAAGTAAGGCAGTGGATATGCCAGCACAACTAGCTGGAAGTTTGTAAAGAATTATATGTCAATTTTATAAAAAAATGATTTGTACAGATGCTTGTGTTGAAAAATGTATTTATAAAGCTGCTTATGTTAAACATGTACCAATAGTGTGCCCTGCTGAACAAAAAAAAAAAAAAAAATATATATATATATATATATATATATATATATATTATTGTAACTGTTTAAATATATATGTTTTAACAGAAGATACTGGAAGAGAATAGATTAATCTCAATCCACCTGACTTTGGAAAATAGTAAGAAATTAAATTACTGGGCCTAGGCCATAAAGATGTTCTTACAGTTCTCAATGCAGCCAGAGACAAAAAGTCTGTACTAGGAAGCTTTCTGAGTTGTTATTGGGGTGAATTAACTGCTACTCTGGAAGGGTGGAGGTTTGAAATTGTTTTATGACTAGGAGTTGCAGCCGATCTTAGCAAGGCTCTGTGTGTGTGTGTGTGTGTGTGTGTGTGTGTGTGTGTGTGTGTGTGTGTGTGTGTGTGCGTGCGCGTGTGTGTGTATTATTGACACATAGGTGCTAAATCCTGGCTGTTTCTAGCAATGGGGGTTGCATGGGAACCAGAAGTCAGATGACCAGATGTACGTGATTTCATTCTGTAATCCAAAATAATGTTTTTGTAACCTGACAAAGAAGGATCTCTCACCTGCTTCATCTTGCCCTGCTCTAGTAAGTAACCAAGAAATAATAATTCTTTAGATCAGTCAGGAAAATATAGTGAGATTAGTTAAGTATTGTCTTTCTGCAACTGTCTGAATCTGTCCACCTGTGTTATTTTTAATATTTCCTGTGACTGAAACTGTGGTGTTTATTCTAAATAGATATTTAGTATATTCTTGTTATTTTATTATTTATTATTAAATATATTTAAACTTTTCATTGTGGCAGGTCCTTTAGAGAATATTTTATCATTCAAGAGTACTTACATCGATTGGTGACACTGTGGCCACTCCTGAAAGCTTGGCTATTTGGTCAACATTACCATTTGTATTAATACTAAGTTTACTCAGTATAACTGGGTACCCTTGCATGAGCCTTAGAGTAGCTGGCTTTGGGGAGTCTGGTGGCAGTGCAACTACATTATAGTCTGGGCAGAAGAGGGCATAGCTAGTAAATCTGTGTCAGCCTTTCCCGTGTGTGTATGTATGTGTGTGTGTGTGTGTGTGTGTGTGTGTGTGTGTGCGTGTGTGTGTGTGTGTGCGTGTGCGTGTGTGTGTGTGTGTGTGTGTGTGTGTGTGTGTGTGTGTGTGTGTGTGTGTGTGTGTGTGTGTGTGTGTGTGTGTGTGTGTGTGTGTGAAAATCAAATCGCAAAGTGTGATGGTGTGTGTGCGTGTGTGTGTGTGTGTGTGTGTGTGTGTGTGTGTGTGTGTGTGTGTGTGTGTGTGTGTGTGTTTGTGTGTGTGTGTATGTCTGTCTGTCTGTCTGTGTCTCAGCTACTTAGAGCAAGAACACAAAGCATTGGTTTCACAGACAGAGTGCTGGAGAACTTGGCTTGAACACTCAGCTGAGGACTTAACTCTACAGCTGTGCCAGTGAGGAGTCTTACTGGGGACATGGGGAGAGACAGAGAGAGAAACCCAGACCCCAGGCTGAGTGCGGTCCCTGTGTGCTCTTAAGAGAAATTGTGCTTAATGCAGACAGCTGCATTTGGAAATACTGGGTGTATCTATTTTTGTTCCAAGTGAACGTCCCTCTCCAGTGTCAGTGATGAGGATTGAGGCTCCTTGATTACTGGCCCAGACAGGGGACATCACTCAACACTAAGACTGGCAAAAAGTTTAAAGCAATTCATTTATCAAAGCCTAGTGTGCACAGATATCCTGAAGAAATGGTGTATGATAGTAAAATTCAGCTAACCGAATCAAAACAAGTGGCAAATATTGTTTTCAGCTAGATGAATCAGCTGATAAAGTTGGAAAAGGCTATTATACCTTGACATTTATTTGGGAGTCAGATTTCAGTAAATATTTCCTTTTCCATGGGAAAGCCATGCTGTACAGAGGAGTTTCTTAAGTTTCTAAATAGATTTATGAATGCAAATTGATTGAAGGGGCCAATTATGTTAGTGTACTGATGCTGCTATGAAGGAGAAATACAGTGGAACTGTCAGAAAATACATAAGGCTGCACCTATACCCATGGTAGTACATTGCCTCATTCATCAGGAACTATTTCCACAAACCAAATGGAGCAGGTCCTATAAAAAAGTCCTCAACACTGTATTAAAATGATGAACTTAGTTAAAGCCAAGCCATTAAATGAATAGTTGTTTGCAGCTTTATGTTTTGAGATGGGAGCAAGATGTGACAATATTTTTCTTCATGTGCATGTATACTACTTCATTTGTGGAAAAAGTTCTGCAGTATACATTTGACTTGAGAAATTAACTGTTAAATCCTCTAAGTATAGCAAAACCCGATTATGCTGGTTAGGTTCAAGACCCTCATATGGAAGGGTTATCATGCAGACATATTTAATGCACAGAACTCATTAAACTGGACACTAAATATGTTAGCAATGCATGTCATCATAAAATAATTAAAACAAAGACTGTTTTAGGTATACAGGTTGAAAGTGAAGTGAAATATGTCTCACATGCTGTCAGGCTTTGTGTACAGTATTGGCAGTGAATTTTAGAACAGCAGACTCAGCACTGAAGCCTAGTTGTCAACATTACAAAAGGAATATTCCGGTTAGTTTTCCAAATTAGTATCAGATAGCACTAAATGAATTTATGACTGATTTATTGTGGACTCAGAAAAGCATTTTTTTGTCTATGCTGCAAATAAAAATATTAATTGGTTAAATTTGCATGAACTCTTCAAGCCTCAATTTCACCTTAAACTGCAAACCAGCTGACTGTGCAAGTCTCTCAGTTTACCAGTGATATCTGCATAACATTTCTTAGTGATCTTACCACTGCATACAAACAAAATTGGTATTGATTATATTGGGAATGTCACAACAGCATACAATAATTGTTAGTCTGGTCATGGTACAGAAAATCTGAGAGCCACTGTCCTACATAGACTCTATTTATAATTAAAATGTAATTGCAGGAAAGAAAATGACTTTCAGTGTTAGACATCACTTCCTCCATACAATTGTAGCGGTGAGCCTGTCTTTACCATTTTCTGACAGGGAAGTTGCAAAATGCAGAGATATAGGAAAAGCACAGATGTAAGTGATAAAGCTGGAGCGTTCACCGATCCAGAAATTATAGACCAATCAGCCTAACTAGCCTGATCTGCAAGGCCATGGAGTGGATTATCATGAACCTCATTAACAAGGACATTGGAAACCTCCAAATACTTGATCCCATACAGTTTGGTTTTGTCAAGGGGAGGTCATGCCTGTTAAATTTGGCCGACTTCTTTGAGACAGTCACCAAAGCCATGGACAAGGGAAAGACAGTGCACATCGCCGACCTTAACCTGGCCAAAGCCTTCAATACTATTCCCCACTCTGGTATAATAGATAAACTCTCTCAACTAGGCATCAGTTCATATATTACCAGATGGGTAGCAAACTGACTCACTGATACCTACCCACCTAGTCAAAATAGGGGAAGCCACTTCAAGCAGTAGAACCATAGCGAGTGGTGTACCCCAGGGATCGGTCTTGTGGTCTCTGTTGTTTGTGATATACTTTTCTGAGTTGCAGGCCAAAACCAGTGGGCTATGGCTGACCAAGTTTGCAGATGACTGCAAGCTGGGTGCTGTCATAAATTCTGCTAGTGATGTGTACATCCTCCAAGAGGGTCTCACCCAAACAAATGACTGGTGCCAGAAACCTGGCCTCAAACTGAATGCCAAAAAATGCATCATTGTCCCCTTTGGGGAGAGTGACATCACCCCACAAATTATCACATTAATAATAAGGTCCTAAGCATGCAGTCAGTCGTGATGGACGTGGGCACCCGGGTTGATAGCAAACTGATGTTTGACCACCATATTGCCTCCATTGTGCAAATAGCTTTCTACGTGGCCAACCTCATTAGTAAGGGTATCTCATTCAGGGACAAGGTGGTCATGACATCCCTGTATTCTTCCCTTATAAGACCATTACTGAGTACAATGCACCTTTTGGCATGTACCTCACAAAGCACATGCAGCAACTGGAGAGACCACAGAGGTTCCTCACCAGGAGAATCCAGGGCTTCAAACATCTACCCTAAACAGATAGGCTAAAGGCCATGTCCCTCTACTCAGTCTCATACAGACTCCTCAGAGGTGACCTCAGACCCCATTTTAATGGGACTGCTGCATATCTGCAAGTCAAGCTTCACTCCAATAACCCACATGCTCGACCTCAACCTGGTCTGTGACATCAATAGGACTTGTTTGCGGGACAGATTTGTGTCCCAGAGACTCCCCCTTTGTAGAATAGTCTCCCTCTCCACATCAAGCAGAGTACCTCATTAACCTTTTTTAAGCACAACCTGGATAACTGGATGGGGAACAGAAAATATACTCCTGGGATTCCACCTGTGTCCCTGCTGGCCACTGGCATCGGGTGCTGAATTGTTGGAACATAGGCTAAATTCTTGGCTAAAGGGGCATATTTTACGCAATGCAGAACCTACATATATCAAACTGAAGTAAAGCAAGACAAAAGTCCACTGATCTTTCTAACTACAGTTTTTCTACTGTGCATGCATATTCCATTCTCCAGATCACACGTTAATTTGGACTATTTTGTTAAGTGATGCACATCTTTAATAATTATTAGTCATACACATGACATACAGGAAAGACAGAAGTGTAAGGGTAAGATTCTATGGTGTAGACTTCAGGCAGTCAAGAGGAAAACAAAAACTACCGCAGGCTCTTAACAACATGGCAAGTTATAAAATGCAAATGGCAGAACATGCTCATATACTGGGGAAGACAGGCTTCAGTGACAATACAGGAAACATTACTAACTACAAGTTTTCACCTGCCAGTCACTGAATGTTATTTGTGTAATTTGGTGCTTTGTCAATAAATATCTATCTATCTAGCTGTATATATATTTATATATATATCTATATATATCTATATATATATATATCTATATATATATATATATATATATATATATATAGAAAGAGAGAGAGAAAGGTTAACTATTATATTTCTGAAACACATTCCATTGACTGATCACTTTTGAGAAAAATAACAACGAAAATAAAAATATTGTACATGCAAATTAACAAAACTGGTAATGATGACACGTCATTTGACGTACTCGACATTACCCAGCATACCCTGCCTACCAGCCATTTCCAACTAACATATTGCAGGGGGGCAAGCCCCCCTGTTCCCCCCATGTGGGGGGCTGCATCCCCTACACTGCCTGCTAATTATATATACAAACTCTGAGATCGCACTACAGTGAGGAAATTGGTACATTTCCCGATCCCCAGTGTACTGCAATCTCCAAGCAGAATGTTGACCTCATATCAGCAAATGCATACTAGCATTCACTGCTGTGGAGTCGACCATTTTTGGTTCAGCCTTCCGTGAATTGGAAAATAGCCTTTCAACTATCCAATTTTGCGAATGAATCCCGTTTAAAATTTTGGCCCCTATATATATATATATATATATATATATATATATATATAGGAGTCTACTTCATATGATCGAAAGCTCATATGGTCGACACTCATTTCACCGACACCAAAACACCTAAAGCTCAAAACACCGAAACTCAGTTGATTGAAACTCGTAACATCGACACATGAAATTCAAAGCATTATATCCTTTTCCCACTGTAGCGGGACCCTGGAGTTAGAATAAATAGTTGGGGGGGGCAGAGCCCCCCACATTGTTTAGATAAATATTGTCATTTATGTTATAAGTTTCCACATGTATATTTAAAAGTTATTATGTATGTGGGGGGCTTTGCCCCCACACCCCCTATCTATTTATTCTAACTCCAGGGTCGCGCTACAGCGGGGAAAGGGCATAATGCTTTGAATTTCATGTGTCGATGTTATGATTTCGATCAAATGAGTTTTCGGTGTTTTGAGCTTTAGGTGTTTTGGTCTCTCTGAAAAATTTGTCGATCATATGAGCTTTCAATCATATGAAGTAGACCCATATATATATATATATATATATATGTGTGTGTGTGTGTGTGTGTGTGTGTGTGTGTCTGTATATATTTTTTTCCAAATGCCATCAGGTCAAAATGCAAATTTTGGAGCATCTAAATGTACTTGAAAAGGAAGATTTTATGAATTATATGTCACAGGACACCATGTATAACTCAAACAGTAAAAACAGTAAATGTCTAAAATGATTCACTGCTAAGTGGTTTTCTTAAGATTATACACAAAGAGTTTTTTTCATTAAAACAGCATTTTCATATATTCTTAAATATAATATGGCCTAGGATTCATAGACAAGTGTCCTTCATAGGGTTAACTTATTAAGGAGAGCACTGTATGAAGACTCATAGAGCTAATCAAATGTATTAGGCATTCAAAAGCACCAGCAGTCCAAGCAAAGATCAGTATACTTAAAGAGAGGGATATCACTAATGGGAGAAGTAGTTATGGACTTTTCTATGGCTAGAACAGTGCTACAGTAGGATGCTTGACTGCCATGACAGATGTCACAATGAAGGCTGGCTACAGCAGCCTGCTCAATGCATGTTCACACGTGTAATGTAGCACCACACAGCTGAATCTCATGCTCATCCAGCACAAGAAGAACAGCACAGTGGTCACCAGATACACCACTGTGAGTGTGTACAGAAAAAGTGGTAATGCTGTTCAGCACATAAATGGGGAGGAAAGGGGTAGACAGGAAAGGTGAAAGGGGGAGAGTAGCAAATATCGGGTTTCTTGTTGTGATAAAGAAAATGGATAGTTCACAATGCTAATTTAGATTCAATATTGTGTCACATTTCTGTACAATCATGCTTTTTTATGACCTATATGACCCCCCAAACCAAGGATTCTACGCAACTTGTACCCAGTTAACTCATTCATTTCCCAGCTCATTCATGGGCTACAGCCCTATTTCCCATTCATTCACAATGTGGGAGAGAGCCCATTTAGAACAATCTGTTCCCTCTGGGAATGGTCAGGTGTTAGGGAACAACCAGAGTGGGAGTTATGTGAGCCAGACCTGCCTACTTATACCTAACCCCCACTCTCATGACAGCCAGTGACAGTGCTAAGTGCCATTATGATGAGATAAAGGGGACAGCTGAGTCAGGTGCTGTTAGGGGGCATCCTCTGCATTGTAAAAGGGGTGCTAATCAGTACCTATAAACAGTATCTGTAATCACGATTCTGGCTATTAAATGTCAGACAGTGTTTCCATGTTATAAACTTTAGCAAGCAACTAGTATAGATCTTTGCTATAGTTTAGCAAAGAACTGTTAAAGAGCTGTTATGCAGTCATATAATAGCTTTTTGCTTATCATGAAGGCTCTTTTTAATCAAAACTGAGAAAACCTTTTTTTTTTTTTAGTCTTTATTCTGGGAGGACTTTTTTGATCCTCAACTTCAAACAGGGAGGCAACAAATGGGGCATGTCCTTACGTATCGATCAACCTTGGTACAGCTCTCAGCCTGTCTGCATGCCTCTGCATGACCACAAAGGAAACTCCTTGAATATACAACACATAGCCCCATGCTTTCCATGGCAGCAGCCTGATATTTCCCCTACATCACCACGAGGGGCCGGCAGTGCAGATGGGTAAGCTACTGCCCTCTCCCCAAGATGGGCAAGGCAGCATTTCAGCATTAGCCTTTTCCTCCCATTGTTCATGCCAGACCATTCCAGTGCCTAAGTGAGTAATCAAACTAGGGTTGCATGGGGCATAGTTAGAGATTTGTCCATCTGTGCCTCCAAAGTCTTTCTTTATTCAACTCCAGTTAGCACTGCATAAAGTTCATATCACATAAATGCTTCTGTTATGACAGCAGGTCATTAGAAAAGAAGACTCAAACTGTCTTGTCTTCCACAGATCCAACTTTCGACATCTTCCAGCACTGCCGCAATCCTGACTGGTATACATTTAAAATGTGTGTCATTTTAGGTCTTTTCAGTTGAACCTTATGTATCAAATGTGCTTACCTGTTAAGAATTTGGGTTTTTTTCAGTTTGTTCATATGTGATTACTAGGCTGATAATAGGCCTTTTTAAGCCTAGCCATGTTTCCCAAAAGTATTCAACAGGTTATGCTACCACTTATTTTAAAGGGGGTATAACGAGTATGAGGGGTTGTGCATTTACAAACTTCCTTTTTCTAATAGGCACATAGGAGGCAGACCAGGGGTAAATTTACAATTACCCATTCACTGATCCAAGCTGCACTTGAATAAGTGCAGGATGGAACTCTGCTTCAGGTGGAAGGTAAGCCTATCACAGAGAAGTTTTTTTTCTCTTAGATGCATTCCTGTCCCTCCAACATGTCTTATTTATGTTGCAGATGAGATTCAGGTCCCTAGATCAGGTGTTTCTGATACTATTTGCTTTACAGGTTCATAGGTTCACAGGTTGGTACTAGGCTATCGGCCCTAGGGCCTATACAAGCCTACCCATAAGAATTCCCTAACTGTTTCTTCTCACAATATTTACTTCTCTGGTCCCCTGTCTAGCAGGGCGACTGACGTGATCCCTGGGGTGAATTTCCTATCTCCCATCCAATCATCAAGGTTCCTTTTGAAGAGGGCCAAAGAGTCGTTCTGCTTGACATGTATTGGCAGTCTATTCCAGAGTCTGGGGATTCTCTGGGTCAGGTACCTATCCCTCCAACATGTTTTGTTCATTGCGATGACAACATTTAAATCCCTGGAGTGTGTGGCTCTGAGGAATTGGGATTTATTTAAGTGTAGTATGTCCAACAGCTCTGGGTTTCACATGGCCTTGTATATTAAGCAGAGCTCACCTCTGAGTAGATGATATGTGACAGAGTATAGCTGGAGTGTTTTTAGATAGTCAGCATAGGGCATCTGCTTTAGGCCTGTGATTCTTTTAGTGAGGTATTTCTGTGGCCTTTCCAGTTGTTGCAGATGTCTTGAGAGGTACATACCAAATGGGGCATTGTATTCTATAATGGGTCTAATGAGGGATGAGTACAGTGGGACAATGACCTCCTTTTTTTCTGGATGAAAAGCTGTTAGTAATGAGGTGTGCCACATAGAAGGATTTCCTGACTGTTGTGGTGATGTGGTTATTGAAGGTGAGACCACTGTCCACCTGTGTTCCTAAATCTCTTATCACACTTTTGGTGTTCAGTGTACTGCCACCTATGCGGTAATTCACGGGTACATGTTTTTGCCCAAAGAGGATAACTATACATTTCTTGGCATTGAGCCTGAGCCCATGGCTCTGGTATCAAGCATCTGTTTCTGTAAGGCCCTTTTGTAGAATATCCACATCATTTGGGGATTCAATAATGGTGCCCAGTTTGCAGTCATCTGTGAACTTTGTTAGCCATTGTCCCTTAGTGTTGGCCTGTACTTCAGAGAAGTAGATGCCAAACAAGAGCTGTCCCAGGACTGAACCCTGAGGTACTCCACTTTTCACTTGTCTGGAGCTGGATTTGGAGTCACCTACTTTTACAGAGTGGATTCTGTCAGTAAGCCAGTTGGCAACCCATCGAGTGGCATAGGGATTAATGCCCAGCTTAGTAAGTGTATCTATGATTCCAGAGTGGGGGATGGTGTTGAAGGCCTTGGCAAGGTCCAGATAGGCTGTGTAGACCACCTTACCATCGTCAACAGCTCTGGAGACTGATTCAAAGAAGTCAATCAGGTTCAGGAAATGAGATCGGCCCTTCACGAACCCAAACTGGGTGGGGTCCAGTGTTTGAAGGTTGTCAATGTCTTTGTTTATAAGTTCTATGATAATACGTTCCATGGCCTTGCAGATCATGCTCATCAGACTGATGGGGCCATAGTTCCCAGGATCCAAGGTGGATCCCCCCTTGTGGAGTGGGATAACTCTAGCTGTGTGCCACTCAGTGGGCACGAAGCCTGACGTGAGGCTATGATTAAACATGACCCTTAGATGAGGTGCCAGTTCATTTTGTAGTTCATGTAGTACACAGCCCAGGATGTCATCTGGTCCCATGAATGCTGTATTCTTAGCTTTGGAGAGTATGTTTTTTACCTGTGTGGCCGTTATTACCGGAATTTGGCAAACTTTCGGTATTGAGATGGGCCCTTTAGGGGGTGTGAGAGGGGTGAAGTTGGCACTGAATTGATCTGCCAAGATATTGACAATATCCTTGGGATCAGTATATTTAATGCCATTCTGTTGTAGCTCAGAGCAGATCTGAGCATTGCCATTTAGATTCTTCACATAGCTATAGAATGTCTTGTGGTTGTCTTTGGAATCTTTGGCAATTGTATTTTCGTAACTAGCTTTGGAGGATTTTATGAGGGATCTCAGCTTCTTACTGAGGCTGGTAAGGGAGTTTTTTGCATCCTGGGATTTTCCTCTTTTCTGCGACAGTTTGTTCCTTTTGTTGTAAAGTTTGTTTATGGCAGGGGACCACCAGACTGGCTTCCTTTTTTTGGAGGAGAGAGTCTTGGTTCTGTTTGGGATGGCATGATTCATGCAGAAGTGGATGTGCTCGTACAGTGCCTAAGTGTAGGATTCAGCAGTTGAACTTTCAGTTCCCGTCTGCATGGGTGTCATGAAGTTTGTCACTTCTGACTTGAGTAGCATGAAGTTGGCTTTGGAGAAGTTTTTTACAGAGGTTTCCTTACTGGCGGGTAGGGGAGGGATGTGGATGTCAAGGGTGATTAGCTTATGGTCAGACCTGACCAACGAGGGGGTGACCATAGGTGTGGAGCATCGGTTTCCCATGTTGGTAATGACCAGGTCTAGGATATTGGAGCCCCTGGTGGGACTATGGATTAGTTGATCCAGGGCATTGGAATTTATGAATTCCAAGAACCGTTGTGCAAAGATGTTGGTACAATTTGGACTGTAGTCTTACCTTTTGTTAGTTGCACCTGGAGAATTTCAGATGCATTGTGTTGGGCAACTAGCCTGGTGGTATGAATATCCTTGGTGAATATGGATACTCCTCCACCTTTAGTGTTTTGGTCCTGGTTTGGTGGCCAAAAAGTGTGGTAAGAGTTGTAGTCTGATATTGTAGGGGTGCTCTCTGGAGCCTTGAATCAGGTCTCAGTTACTGCACAAATATCGAAGGTTATCCATTTTTAGGAATGCCTCGAGAGAGTGCATTTTGAGGTTTAGACTTCTAACATTGAGTAGCATTACCTTCAGATTTTGCATGCTTGTACCTGTTACGGTGGTGGTTTTGTCCTTTGAACTTTGCCTAAAAAAGGCACTATAGGGGTGGCAAGAGCCTTAGCCAGTAACCTGAATCCCAGGGGCGACAGGTGCAGACCATCTCTTGGAAAGCATCATGGTCTGTCGATCATGTCGTCCCAGGCAGACAGATACTGGATCCCCTTTGAATGACACCAGAAGCTTAGCCAACTGGTGAAGTCAATAATTTTACACTTATACTGTGGTATCATTCTGGGCAAAGGCAGGATGCTACTCAGGGCTAGTGTCATACCTGCCTGAGCCACATGATCCAAGAGCTCTTCCATGTCTCTTTACATGTAGTCCAGGAAGGTACGTCTCAAGTCATTCACTCCAACATGGACAATGACAGAATCATATTTGTACTTGTTGCGGAGTGACTTGAAAGCATGCATTATGTGGCAGATCCTGGCACCTGACAGGCAGCTGACTGTAATTTTCTCCTTGTTCAGCCTGATGAGTGGGACATCAGTGTGCCTGACTATAGAGTCACTAAAGTGTTGGGTATGTTGTCTTGCCTTAGGAGTTGTTGTTGGGTGGCACACTGGTGGTGTGAGTTATGTGATACTTTGGTTGTGATTGGTGTTTGTTCGCATTTCAGCTTCAGAGGTTCTTGTTGCTTGAGCAAGTTACTGTTAAGGGCCTCCACATATGAGGCTTTAGTTTTGCTATGTGAGGGTGTTGGTGGTGTGGGTTTAGAAGGGCTATGTGTTGCTTTAGGTGTAGTGTGAATTTTAACTTTCTCCTCTTGACTGTCTATCAATCTTGGGTGGAGAGAGCTTTGCTTCCAGTTTGGCTATGTAAGTGCACCTCTTGCAGGTTGCAGTGTTGGATTTTAGGAGGGGAGGGTTGTCTGTGTACATGAGGCAATTGCTGCATTGCCCCAGTATGCCCAGATTCACCAGGTAGACAGGAGAAATCACTGGAAGCTGACCCCTGAACATGCCTGGTTTGATGCTTTTTTTTGTAAAGTACAAGAGCTATTTTCCCTTACCTTAGCAAGGTACTTTGCAGTTATAGGCTGTTTAGTGCCTATGATTAATTTCTCCTTATTAACAAGGAGAGATGAGTGCTTGTATCAGTTTAAGGCTTCCTAGTGCTTTCCAGCAGGTTTACCACATACAAAGTAGGCTTGGCCTATATATGTAAGGCTGGTAATGCCATATTGTCCACTAATGTACTAGGTCTTTAAGGCTGATTAGGAAGAGCTGCTATTTGGGGTAGTTTGCACTTGTGTTGTCATAGGTTCATAGGTTCATGGGTTCATACTAGGCTATCTGCCCTAGGGCATTTATAAGCCTAGCTAGAGTGTGTGTGGCTTTCACCACTCCTTAGGATGAGAATACTATACCCATTAGTTTGCTGTGCCTCTGTCCAGCAGTGATACAGAGATGATTCCCGGGGTAAACCTACGATCTCCCATCCACTCGTCAAGATTTCTCTTGAATAGAGTCAGTGAGGGGCTCTGCCTCACATGGACTGGGATTCTGTTCCATAGTGTAGGGAGTCTCTGGGTGATGAATCTGTCCCTCCAGCACATCCTATTTATATCCGTGTTGAGGTTTAAGTCTCTTGCTCTCGTGGCTCTGGTGGATTTGGATGTTTTGAGGTGGAGCATGTCCATTAATTCCGGGTTGGACATGGCCTTGTATGTCAGGCACAGATCACCTCTGAGCAGACGGTATGCGACTGAATAGAGCTGGAGTTTCTTCAGTCAGGCATATTATGACATATGTTTGAGCCTCTTTATCCTTTTGGTGAGGAACTTTTGGGGTCTTTCCAACTGCTGCAGGTGTCGGGTAAGGTACATTCTGAATGGGGCGTTGTACTCAATCATTGGTCTGATAAGTGAAGAGTACAGGGGTACAATGACCTCTCCTGATCTGGATGTGAATCCCTTCATGATCAGGTGGGCAATGTAGAAGGTCTTCCTAACCACTTTGGCAATGTGAGTGTCAAAAGAGAGGTTACTGTCAACTTGGGTCCCCAGGTCCCTGATAACTTCTTCCGTGTTTAATGGATTACCACCTATATTGTCAATAGATTAGTCTACTCTTTATGTGCATTGATAATAGTTTTGCCCTTGATAATCATGCCATAGAGTATTATAGTGTCTATTGTGTGAAGACACAAACTTTGGGGTGTTAGAGAAGAACGGGTCTCCAGCAGAATGGTGGGGGATTATATCAGCTAAGGACTGTAGAGGATTGACTTGTAATGTGAGTAATAATGTGACAAAAGCACTGCTGGACTGCAAGAGAGGAAACGGGAGGCCTGTAGATAAGATAGGGTAGGAAATGGTCATGGAGGAGGAATAATGGCAACAGGACATGAGCAGAGGGTGTAAGAAGAGTGCGAGTAAGGTGAAGGGAGAAAGCATCAGATACATCCATGAAAGAGATGACAAGGGTAAGGAAGTCAAATGGTTGGGTCAGTTGCAAATAGTAGAAAGGGTGAGTTAGAAGTAGGTATGCAGTAGCCAGCACCACAGGAACAGAAGAAAGGAAATGGGCTTATCCAGACAGGATGTAGAAGCAGAAGGACAGAACAGTCAAATAGGCTTGTAAGAAGAGTGTAGTAAAGACGAGAGTCATCAGATGGATGACAGCGAGTGAGGCAAGCAGCACAGACAGTGAGGAGAGCTTTAGTAGTGCAACATGAAAGGAAAAGGCGCCAGTTAGAAAGGGTAGAGAAATGCAATAGGAAATAAAGGAGGGAAGAAGAAGTGCTGAGAGATATGAGAAGGTTTTGGTGACTATAAAAAATCAGTCCCCAGGGGGACTAAAGAGTCTTAGAAAGAGAAACAGTGGAGATCAGATTACAGTGACACCAGCTTCAGACCTCAGACAGATGTGGGAGAAGATGGCAAAAATAGACACCAAGTTGGAGTGGTCGCCCCATGTTGTAGTGCACATGGATACCACTTACTTGTTAATGGAGATACCTGAGGTGATAGCAAGTTAGCAGGGGACATGGCAGTGAAATGTCAATATAGGGAGCTGAAGACTGCATTCTCAGATGTATTACCTGTACCAGCAGCCAGCACATTAAGGAAGGATAGGAAAAGGAAGTAAAGTGACTGGCTGTAGCAGTAGAGTTTCTAGAAGGACTTTGGACTGGAAGGAGCATGATGGATGACCTGACAGAAACACCAGCTCGATTCCAGGGACTGGCTCTATCTTTAACACAGAATGCAAAAATAGTGCTTTTAGTGGAACTCAATAGGTACCTCTCAGTATTTTACCTTAAAGCTAAGGTGATAGTAGGAGGGGATGCCATGGATGCAGAAGACGGATAGGTATTCTGGTAGTTGAAAGAAAGGAAAAGGGGGCACAACAAATAACAGAAGTACAAATAAACGTGACTCATAACAGAGTACTACTTCTATACAATTCAAGGAGTCTGTCTAGGAAGCAGGTGGAGTTACATGTGGCGGTGCAGGAGGGGAAGATGGATTTTGCCAGTATGAGAGAAACAGTGGCCAATAACAAGCGGGGAAACGTAAAGGTGTCTGGCTATATATTTTTTTCAGGAACCACAGAGAATATAGGGATTGAGGCAGATTATTAATTGACATAAAGGAGGACATCAAGTATAAGGTCAAAAAGGGGAGGGAGAGCTGACAAGGTCAGAACTTCCTGTAAATGCCTGACTAGTAAAAATAAAGGAAGGGGAGATGTTTGGTGACTGATACATTGTATCAACCCCCCCCCCCCCCCAATATTAACAGTGCAAAACAAAAGACTGAAGAGAAAAATAAGGCGATGGGTAGGAGGAAGAGGGTTGTAGTAATAGAGGAATATATATAGAACACATCTTTAAAGCTAATAAGCTTGCCACAGGAAGTTATATGTCATGCAGTACACTTGCCTTATCAGTTCGAATTTCAGGGAAGTTTAAATATAGTCCTTAAGGAGGTTACAAAATACACTTTGTGACTATATCTCATGTATTCATCAGCCAAGCACTACATGGTGTTCAAAAGTGGAAAACATATGTGGGAAAGAAAAACACTATCAGCAGAAATAAAGACATATGTAGTACAATGCAATAGAAAATACATCTCGGCAGCTAAATCCTGGCATTCTTATACTGCAAGGAATTTTATCTAAAAACTGCAAACTGCAGAGCCAATAAGTCAAAGTGTAAGTAGATAGAAGCCTGAAAAATGTCAATGTGCAACTTTACTCCATATGGCTGGGAATAAGCCAAATATATTTGCATTTGTTACTTTATTTTTAGAAAAGAAAACAGCAGCACTGACAGGGACATTCCAGAACTATTACAAGCCCAGAAATAATTTGCCTATTTATTAGATATTTATTTACAAGAAGATAAGGAGAAATAGATGCTTATTTCACAAAACTGAAAAACAGAGTCAAAGACTGTGAAATTTGATTTGCATGAGTCATTAAGAGGAGACAAAATAATTAGTGTTACAATAAATGATAAAAAAAATAAGGTGAAGGCTTTAAACAGGAATAATAAATACTACTAAAAGTATAATAAAAAATTAGTATGACTCCAAATTACAAATGTATTTTCCCTTGGCACCTTGGTGTGAACCTTCCAGGGAGGAAAAAAAAAACACTGACATTGTAGTGAATATAAACAGTATTATAAACAATAGGAAATAAGACATTCCAATTGTATTCCACATTCAAGCCAAAGGACGTTCAAGTGCTAAACTTCAGAATTACCAAGCTCTGCTTGTAGAAGAGAAGCTGCATTAATGTTTTATCACATCGAAGATGTATATAAATCTGCTAAACTGCACACTTTAAAATAACAAGTTAGCATAACGTCTACAGGCAAAATGGCAGGCTCCAAGATTGTCAGAACATCCCTTCTTGATAACCCTGTTGTGTTTCTGCAGCTAACTTTTTCTCTTTGTTTCTGCAATGCAGATTGAGCTGTAAGAGAATGGCAAAGTATCAGTTACCCATCTAAGTTACAAGAATACTGTCCAGCTCTACTGAAGGAAATACCATTCATTTTTTGATAAACAGGAACAATGAAGGAACAGATGAACAACCACCAAAGGGTAAAGTAGCCCTGTGTTTAAAAATCTGGGAGAGCAAAATAGTTCAGGGTTTGTAAGGTAACTTCGGGAAAGCATGTCACTCAGATTTCTTGTCCCGGAATAAGTGAGGGAAAGGTTCCCCAAAATTTCATGGAGTTTGACATCAGAAAGAAGTAATTTCCCACCCTTTATAACCGCAATTGTTATTCCTGGTTTTCTTGCACATTCGAAAAACATGCTGTAGGTAGACTAGTGACTTATAAATTGGTATGTGTGTGTGTGTGTGTGTGTGTGTGTGTATGTGTGTGTGTGTGTGTGTGTGTGTGTGTGTGTGTGTGTGTGTGTGTGTGTGTGTGTGTGTATGTAAGTGCACGTGTGCTCATATGTATGTGTGCATGTATGTGTGTGCGCATGTGTGATAGAGTAAGGACAAGAGAGAGTAAGAAGATATAAGGGGTCTATATCAGAAGATTGAAGTTTCAAAACTTAGAATCTGATATGGTCGACACCATATGATCGAAGTTTTGAAATGCTGAATCTTTTAATGGAGATCTCCGTACAGCATGGAAAGGGAAGATTTCCCTTTTCTGCACTGTAGTGTGATCTCAGAGTTGGTATATTTAAGTAGTGGGGGGTGTGGGGGTGTTTAAATGGTTTGTTTCTGTAGGTTGTTGTGTTTTATTACATTTTCAAAGTTTCAAGACTTCGATTATATGGTGTCGACCATATCTGATTCGAAGTTTTGAAACTTCGATCATGTAATATAGACCCATTATAAGGTAAGAATAGGTACTTGTTCATATTTAAGGATATAGTTTATACTGGGGTTTTGGAAGAATAGAGACAGATTTTGGCTAGGAAGTCTTTCAGAATGGTTTTGAAGGACTGGAGAGAGGGTATTGATCTGATGGTTACAAGTAAAGAATTTGAGGCCTTAGCAATATGTTATGACTACACACCATGCCCAGCAGATTTGACAGGTTTGTGGAGTGAGAGTAATTTTTGGTAACTGGATCATAATGACTGATTGGGAACATAATTGTATAATATGATATTTACTACTGGACAAGCAGATGGATGCTGGATAATTTTATAAATGGTAAGAAGCTGTGTATATGTTAGTTGAGGGTAATGCTAATCAATTTTGCCCATTTTTGTGCTATATAGTGATGAGTACTAAAAGGGGTATTTGCTGCCACTTTATTACATCATTGTTTGAGTTTTGAGTTTTGTAAGGATGGAAGTACCATCAAGTAGTAAGGGGAGGAGGTAAGCAGTGGCAAGTGTAATTTTAGTTGCAGTGGTAAGAACGTTTTTGACTCTAAAGCATCCTTAGCTGTAGGTGAGTTTTTCATGCAATTTTGTATATGCAGATCAAATTTAAGATTATCATCCACTGTCATCCCTAATAATTTGCTATGTGAAGTGACTTCAGTGGTTGTATTATTAAGAGAGATGATTTAAAATTAAAACTTTTGCTTTTATTTCATGAGAGAGGGATCTTGGGGGAAGGTAGTTTTTTTTTGGGGGGGTTGTCTTTTTTTTTGGTGGTTAATCATTAGTTCTGAGTTTCAAAGTCATGTTTCAGTAACTGTTAAAGCTTCCTAAGTAATTTTTTTGTAGATGTGCCAGATTTATCAGATGTACATATGAACATGGAGTCATTTGCATATTGTATTAGGGAGACCTGCTGTGTGTATGTTAGGAGTGTTGGTGAGAACGTTAAAGAGGAGGGGGACCAAGGATAGAGCCTTGTGGAACACCGGTGGTGACTCAAATGTGTGGAGAGGGGGTGGAGTGCCATTTTACTGACTGATACCTATTGGACAGGTAGCTTTTCAACCATGTAAGGGTGGAAAATAAACCTAGTAAGGACATTTGAAATTGACGTTTGCTATGACAAACTGTGTTGAAGGCTTTGCACAAGTTTAGCAATAAGGAAAAGACCAGTTTGCTATTATCTCTAGCTTTATTGATAGCATCTATAAAGGTTAGAAGTGCAATGTTAGTACTATGGGAGGGACAGAAGCCGTGCTGTGTGGGGTGTGATGATGTGAGGTATTGCCAGCTATGCCAGAAGGAGGGCAGTGAATGTGTAACATATGCCAGCACAGCTAGCTGGAATTTAGTAAAGAATTATATGTTATTTGACTATCTAATTGATTTGTACAGATGCTTGTGTTGAAAGTGTATTTGTAAAGTTGCTTGTGTTACGAATGTATCAACAGTGTGTCCTGCTGGGCAGAAGAAGAAATATTCATGTATTATTGTAACTGTTGAAATGTATACATTGTAACAAGGGATACTGGAAGAAAAGTGGTTAATCTCAGTCCAGCTGCCTTTGAAAATAGTTTGAAATTAAATTACCTGGCTTAGGCCATAAAGATTGTATCTCACAGTTTTGAATGAAGCCAAATACGCAATGTCTGTAAGAATTATAGTTTGTTAGTCTCTCTAGGAAGAGCAGAAGTGTTGAAATTGTTTTATAGCTTCCAGATGCTGCAATAAACTTTAGCAAAGGTCGAGATATGTATTGTAACACATACGTGCTAAATCCTGGCAGTATCTAGCCAAGGGGCTAGCATGGGAACCAGAAGTCAGATGACCAGATGTATGTGATGTCATTCTGTAGTCCATCATGAGACTGATATCTCAGGGCAGTCTGTTTTTGTAACCTGACAAAGAAAGATCTCTCACCCAGTTCAACTTGCCTAGCTCTAGTAAGTAACCAGGGAATTAATAATTATTTAACTCAGTCAGGAAATTATAGTGAGATTAATTAAATATTGTTTTTCTGAAACTGTATGAACCTGTCCACCTGTTTTATTTTTAATATTTCCTGTGACTGAAACTCTGGTATTTATTGTACAATAGATATTCCATATGTTCATGTTCTTGTATTCTTTTTTATTAAATATATTTAAACTTTTCATTGTGGCTGGTCCTTTAGAGAATATGTTAAGCTTTGAGACTACTTATATCTCTTGGTGACACAGTGGTCACTTCTGAAAGCCTGGCTATTTGGTCAGCACTACTATTTGTATTAATAGTAATTTTCACTCAGTATAATTGGGTACCCTTGGAAGAGCCTTGCAGCAGCTGGCGTTGGAGTGTCTGGTGGCAGTACTGCCTTATAGTTTGGCAGAAGTGGGCATAGCTAGCAAATCTGTGCCAGCCTTTCCCGTGTGTGTGTGTGTGTGTGTGTGTGTGTGTGTGTGTGTGTGTGTGTGTGTGTGTGTGTGTGTGTGTGAAAATCAAATCTCAAAAGAGTGTGTGTGTCAGCTACTTGATTATGTTGGTGAGTTAAGCACTTATTTTCATAGGTGGGTGAGCGGGTGTCAGGTCACCACTTTTGAAGGGCTGACAGACCTTTTGGTGAAGGAACAAGCCCTTAACACTTTGCCTGAGGACATGAGAATCTGGTTGGTGGACCGAGAGTCTAACTTTGCAGATGAGCTGGGGATCTTTACTTAGCAAACAGGGCATCACTGCATAGGAAGGGGATACCCAATGCTGCACATGGATATAAGAGAACCCATGATGGGCAGCCTAAACCACCCCAACAAATTACACAAGTAGTGGGCAAAGCCACTAATTTAGGCACCTGGCCAGGATCAAGGGTTAAATGTTTTAAATGTAACCAGTGGGGCCAAGTATCATATAGATGTCCATGGAGGCAAGGTGGGGAACAAAAGTTTGGGGAGCCAGCAAATGGTAATAACAGTATGCCAGTGGTAAGTTGTCTAGAGACAAGAGGGGTATCAAACTATCACCAGAGTTTATATCTGATCTTAGTGGATGGAAAACAGGCCACTACTAAGAGAGACACAGCCTCTGACATAACCACTGTGAAGCCTGCAGTGGTTAAAGAGGAGCAGTACTTGCTTGGGCAGTCCACTGCAGTCAGAGCTTTAGGTTGGACCCCATTCCAAATTCATTTGGCCAGGGTTCATCTTGAATGGAAGGGTGGAAAAGCAATAAAGCAAGTAGGTGTGTGTGAAGATATCCCTACAGATGTCTTGATAGGAAATGGTTTTGATAATGCAGTACGTTGCGTTGCATGCAGTTACACACAGTCAGGCTTGGAGACAGGCATGTGGGTCTGGTAGCATGGGGAGACCCAGACAGATCCCACACCTGAATCCAGGGCTGGTGAGGTGGCTATTTTAGAGAGGTAGCTATCCTGTAGCATTGAGCCTGAAGGTGAGCCACAGCTGCTAGTAGGTACTGATGTTCCCTTGGACAGGCTGACTACAAGGGCAGAGGTGAGTGGTAGTACCCAAGGCTGATAGTGAAGCACTGCTGTCAGAGGATACCAGAGGATACCAGACTTCCTGTGGAAGTGGGGCTGGGAAGGATCACAAAGATAGAGTTGAAACAGGCTCAGCTCTCGGACACTACATTAAGAGGCTTCAGGGAGGCAGCTAGGGAGGCACCTGATTCTCAAGGAAAACAGAAGTTTGTATACTGGAACAAAGTGTTACCGTACAGAGAGTTGACCCCTGAGGGGGCTAAAGGGTGAGGTTATACAGGAATTGGTAATGCCTAGAGCCTACTATCTGGCACTTTCAGCCATAGCCCATGACATTCCTTTTGCGGGTCATAAGAGCATAAAGCATACCAACAGACATAGTATGTAGAACCTTTATTGGCCTGGGATTACAACGGATGTAACAGGGTACTGTTAACTCTGTGAGCTGTGCAAAAAGTAGACAAGGCAGGAAACAAGGTCAAAGCTCCTTTGATGCCTTTGCCTGTGATTGAGGTGCCATTTCAGAGGGGAGCTATGGATATTGTGGGACATCTGAGTACCCCAAGCTCCATAGGGAAGAAGTATATCCTTGTGATAGTAGATTATGTTACTAGATACCCTGAGGTTTTGGCTCTATCCTCCATCGAGGCAAAGAAGGTAGTAAATGCTTTGTTAGAGGTTTTCAGCAGGGTAGGTTTCCCAAGAGAAATACTGACTGACAGAGGTGCCAATTTCATATCAGACCTGCTGGCATGTGTGGAAGCACTGTGGGGTGAAACACCTAAAGACCACCCCCTATCATCCCCAGACTAATGGTCTTGTGTAGAGGTTAAACTCTACACTGTTTGACCATGATACAGACATTTGCAGACCAGTATAAGAGAGAATGGAACAAATATTTGCCACATCTGCTGTTTGCCTACAGAGAGGTACCCTAGGAATCCACAGATTTTTTACCCTTTGAGTTTCTGTATGGGCACAGGGTGAGGGGGGACCTTTAGATTTGATTCATGATGAGTGGGAGGGTGAATGTGAATCCCACAAGGAGTTTGTTGTGCCATATGTCCTAAACCTCAGGACAAGGCTTGGGGAGCTCATGGGCTTGGCCCAAGAGAACCTGCAGGAGCCCAACAGCAGAAAAAGGTCTGGTGTGACAGGAATGCTCGAGCCCGAGAATATGCTGTGGGACAGCAGGTTGTGGTTCTCATTCCTGTCAGACAGAATAAGCTGCAAGCAGCTTGGGAAGGACCCTTAAAGTGGTAAGGAAGTTCAGTAATGTTAACTACATGGTAGAACTGCTAGGCAGGAGGTGGGTCACAAATAGTACCATGTAAACATGATGACACCTTACCATGTTAGGGAGGGTGCAGTGGTGAGTATTTCAGTGGATGTCAAGAGGAGTCTGAGAGGGATCAGGTGACTGATCTCCTCAGTGAGGCTTGAACTGACAGCTCAGTGTAAGAGGTAGCAATGTCCCAGCAGCTATCCCCTCCCCAGGTTCAAGAAATCTAAGCAGTGTTGCAGAAGTTTGGGGACATGTTCACTGGGAAACCTGGGTGCACCCATCTGGTGCAACACCATGTGGATACAGAACCCCAAAGTTTATCAAGAAGGCCCCTTACAGGGTCCCTGAGTGAGTCAGACAGACTCTGAGGGAGGAGATACAAGAAATGTTGGAACTGGGGTAATCCAGGAGTTCAGCAGTCCCAAGGCCTCCCCAGTGGTGCTGGTACCAAAGAAAGCTGGCAGAACCAAGTTCTGTGTGAACTACAGAAAACTAAATAGTCACAGAGTCAGATGTTTACCCCATGCCTAGGAGAGATGAAGCCTTAGAGCAGCTGGGAGGGACTAAGTATCTGACCACTACTGATCTGGCCAAGTCTCCTGGCAGGTGCCCTTGATCCCCCACTGCTAGACAGAGTTCAGCCTTTGTCACTCCTTTTGGATTATATGAGTTCACAAAGATGCCTTTTGGAACGACAAATGCCCCAGCAACCTTCTAAAGGGTGGTAGACCATATCCTAGCAGGAGCAGGAGATTATTGCCTTGCTTCCCTGGATGATATTGCCATTTACAGCCATTTCTGGCATGAGCACCTTCAGCATGTCAGAGAGGTCCTGGGCAAACTGCAAAGGGTAAGGGTTGACCATTAAGCCCACTAAGTGTCAGTTGGGTATGGCAGAGGTCTCCTACCTGGGACATATAGTGGGGAGTGATAAGATCAGGCCAGAACCTGCCAAAGTGGAAGCATTTCAGGTGTGGCCTGCCCGTTACCAAAAAAAGTGAGGGCATTCTTGGGGAGAGGAGGGTACTATAGAAAATTAATTCCCAGTTATAGTACAATAGCTGCTCCCCTCACACACCTGATGAGGAAAAACAGGCCAGATCAGCTAGTGTGGACCCCAGCCTGCAGACATTCCAAAAGCTTAAAAGGGCTTTGGGAGGATCCCCTGCGTTAGCCAGTCCAGATTATAGCAAATAATTTGTTGTGCAGGTGGATGCCTCTAACCATGGAGTGGAGGCTATACTCAGCCAGGTTTCCTTAGAAGGAGAATAGCATCCAGTGGTATATCGCAGCCATAGACTCCAACCTAGAGAGGAATGTTATGCAGCTGTAGAAAAAAAATGTTTAACCAAAGTATGTGCAGTGCAGAAACTTCAGCCCTATCTGTATGGAAGGAAATTTACTGTAGTTACAGATCACAATCCCTTAACATGGCTATATTGAGCCAGCCAGTAAAATACATTTGTCATATAAATTGTTCACTAAAGAGTTATTTTATTGAATGTATATAGAGACTCATGACAGTGGCATGTAGTTCTGAATACAAGTTTGCACAATTAAATTCTACATCATTAGATTACATTACGTTATTTGGGGTAGCATTGTTTTATATATCTGAAGTATGGTGCAGCAAAACAACTAAGATGATGGCATTGTCAGGCTAGGGTGGGAAATGTGTGATGCTCATGGTTTTGGCATGCTTTGTAAAGTTTGTTTTCAAGGAAAGGATTATTGTTTTGCAGGAATACATAAATTAACCAACCAGTTTTCTTTATAAACCTCATTATTCAGTACAGTAGTTCCGTTTTTCACATTGCATTAGGTAATAGTGTACTGGGTTATTCCTGCCCTTGCCCAGCACATCACTGCTTATATAATAGCACATGATGCTGGCATTATTTTCATGAACTGGGTGAGCATGTACACATTAATTGGTTCGCTATGTCTATAAGGAAAGTAAATTGCACTTGCTTACATAAACACACAAATTAAAGACATATACAACAATGTCTGAACAGTATGAATGGCTATTTTTTGCATAGTGGTTTGGCTTCAAACACATCACTTAACTTCTTTGATGAAAAATGATGGACAAAGCCAAAAGTAATTGGGGGAACAGAGCTCCTGAATCATGGACAAATGTTAAATATGCTCTACTTCATAGAACAACTTTTTCATCAACAAGCATTTTCTGAACAATTAGAAGTGTGAAACTATATCTGTCATTGTTGACTGAATGTAATCTTCAGTGATTTACCAAAAAATCAAAAATTTTATGAGGGACAGGGCAAAACTATGAAAAAAAATCAGGGATGTACTGTAAAATCAGGAATGGTTGAGAGGCATGGCTTCAAATGATTTGTCCATTTCTTTTTCTTTGTTCTATAAAATCAATGAGCAACAGAAGCATACAAAAGGACATGGACTGGAGTTCTCTGTGTTGGTAATCTACTAAACACACACACACAACACACACACACACACACACACACACATATATATATATATATATATATATATATATATATATATATATAGAGCTGTGTATGTTGTATATATCCTCCGTGCATAGTGCTTTATAATTTGGCTTTATTTACAGTTTTCTTTCTACTGTGGTATATTGGGCAAAGACAATAGTTTATCTGTTGCTTTGGATAATTAGTTAAATAAATGGAACATAATCAGGCAGACAATTAATATGATGATTATTGAATGTAGGACATTTCAAGGTTTTTCATGTATTATTACCATGTCCTGTGATCCGAGCTGCTGTAGGTCAAGGATGTTGTTTTGGGAAGGTGCTTTTTTTCTGTCCCTCATTTCCCATTCTCTTTTTATCAGACACAAGATGATAATTTGACTTTTTGCCTTTTAGCTCTTGGAAGGTCATGTTACATTTCCATTGGGCAGTTTTTTGGGGGTGGGGCTCTTCATGACTCTCCTTGGGCATTAGCTGGAGTGAGCAGATGTTTAAGTTTGACTGTTGGGATTTAGATGACACAATAACACGCTGAGCACTGTTTTGGGTACTTAAATATTATCACAACCAGATTCCTAACCTCTCATAATTTATGTTTTCTACGAAACTATGAATATTAACCTAAAAGGGTGTGTGTAAAGTGTTAACTACTCCTCTGTCACATTGTTTTTCACATAGGAAGAGGAATTATGGCAAGATTCCTCTTCCTGGGTAGAGTCCTTTCCTGACGTAATTAGTAATTTACTTCTTGACATAACATTAAAGATGACAGTTCTTTGGTGGTCAATAACATTATAGTCGTGTAAGCTAACAGTTGTCAAATTCAAGTTTAAGGAGTGAACACAAGTAAGGAAGTAAGCACAATGAGAAAATGCTGTCTGTGACAGAAAAAACTATAATTTCAGATAAGAAGCCAATTGTTGTGAACTATAAATCATGCAGCTTAGGAATGCAGAAAGCATTAATTCTGGTTTAATGTTTAAAATAATTAAAATAGCCATATCCGAGTGGGAAAATTTTAAAGACGTTCTTGTTCTTTTTAGCTGCTGGTGCTAAAATAATTCAGAAAGCTAGATGAGGTATAACAATGGGACACATCTGACAGTGGAGCCAACATTACATATTCTATATCTTTTTAGCCATTTCACATAGACAGTTTCATAAAACTTGCAACCTTTGTTTATCCTTTTAAGGGATGGGCATCAACTGTGTTTGCTATTGTAAATGCAAACAGTGTGACTACATTAACTTACCTGTAAATGTTTAGCAAGGAAAATACAAAGAGCGATTTACGTAGTTATACGTCTTTTTTTCGCTGCCCACGGTGTTTGTAGATATGGTTGCGATAAGCGAATAACAAATAGGAAGGAGTTTCACAATTACCTCATGGAAACAATAATGGTTAAAGAAACTCAGTTAAAAGTTCTAACACATTTCAACATTTCAAAGTTCCCTTGAGGCAGATGAATGCCTTAAACTGAGAGGCCTTGAATACCAAATGGTTATTTTCTCCTAATACTGTGTGTAGGCAAAGGGTGGCCATCTTGATACATTTAGGTGGGAGGTGGGGATCAGAGCTGTGTAAATAATACAATATGAAAAAGTCATGTGGGCAGGTGCCAGACATGTTTTCTGGGATTCCTAGTTTACATATATAACATACTATCAACATCCACATTTTATGATGGCTGAGGCAATAAACTTTTCCAGGATTCTGGAATTCTCACATGGGTAGATAGAAGTGGCAGGAAATGTTATTAGTATGACAACCATTAAATATTCTAGTAATTATCTTAATGGTCACCACTGGGGTACATGCTGAACAGACTTTATCAAGACATGTGGCAGGTGGAAGTGGGTATTGCAGACCCTAGATATGGAATTTTCTACTCTCATCATTCTGCTACAAATAGGATATTTTCTAGAACTGAATATATTTATCTTGTAAGTGGGTTTCTGCTTGCTCTACAGTGGAAGTCGCTGTTTCCCCAATACAGCTTATTATCTTTTTTATTTGGATGTTGGTGTTTCTTCCCTGGCAAGGTTTCCAGAGGCCTAAAGCTTGCTGAGGTTTCTTTTCACAAAGGTGGACAATTTTTAGGACCTCCTGAATGAAGTGTAAGATACTTTTTTGGATCCACATGAGGGTAAACACTGCATTAAATATTGTGAGGGATGTATTCAAAGGGTATCTAAATGCCAGGTTACATGCAAGGACTAAGAAATGTTGGGAGAGCTTGGGCAGAAGCTATGAGATAATGAGATGATCTCTAGCCTACAGTTGGACAAAATGGTAAAAGATGATGGCTACAGACATTTTATTAGTGTCTTGTAACAGTTGGCTCAACAACTGTTCATGATCAAATATGCTGCTGCAATTGAAAAGATGAGATAAGTAATAGATAGGGCATCCCTCCTAGGAGACTGTATATTTTAACAATTATAGCTAAACTATAAAAGACATTGCAGGTGCAGGGTAGGTGCTCTTTCTGTTACATCTGCATACATGGGAATCTGTGTATAATTTGGGTTAAATGCTGATGTTTGGGGCCCAGATGCCAGGTTTGGCAGGCCATATGGAGGGAGGGGTAGAAGCAGCAAGATTCAGATTCAGTCCTTTTTTAATACTGCAAACCTTTCTCAACTATCACAAGTCCAGAAGGACATTTTAAAGTTGGCTTTCACTATGGATGAATCAAAAGTTATCACTGCAAAACTGAAGTCACAAAAAGGTGTCAGGGTCGATTACTTACCTGGAGAGATATACAAATATTTACTACAATATGTGCTAGAAGAGATATTGGAAGTCTTTAATTTTCATACTCAAACAAAAAAGGTGACACCTCCCATACTCAAGGAGAATGTGCATGATGTCCATGATTCCAAAACAAAGTTGGGATTATACATTGCCAAAAAAATACTGCCCATTTGCCATAATAAATGTAAGTAGGTTATGAAATATTTATGGCCTTTTGGACATGGCATGTTACAGTTTTGCTGAGATGTTCATGTATCAAGACCAGGTTGTTTTATCCCCTTAGTGACAAACCAGGATAGAATCAGATAGGGCCAGGTATTCTATCATATCTTTGTATGGATATTAGCTAGATTAGTTTTTTTCTTTTTGTTTTGTGAATGTCATGAAGAGGGTGTACAACTGATCTCCATGAACCATGAAAATGGGCTCCAGAATGTCACCAAATCACCATTTTAAGCTTGGGATAAAGCAGAGATGTCCCATTCCCCCATTTTATTTACGTTAAAGATGGAACCTTTACCCAGAAGAAGAAGGGTGTTACATGATTTGTTAAGAGTTTGTAGGGTAGGCTCAACCTGAGTAGCTCTCAGTCTGTATGCTGAAAATACGCTGACTATGTTTCCATCTCTTAAGGTAAATTTGGAATAAGTAAGCCAAATTACCAAAGAATCTACAGCAGCTGTCAACATTAAAATGAATGTGGCCTCATGGCAAATGATTCATATAATCTGTTCCCCTACTTCACTGGCAGATGAGAAGGAAGGAAAAGTGGGAATGTACTATTTTTATTTATTTATTTATTTAATTTGTTAACCGGGTAATGTCCGACTGGGCACGAGGCTCATTTTTAGCGGAGGCCTGAGGAGGAAAGCTCCTTGCATACTGTTGAGGCAAATTAAAACATACTGAACAAACAAAGTGGCAAACATTAATACTATTTACAGTGCACAATGTACATCCTATGTAGTAATTTAAACTATAGCATTAATTAACAAAATTTACAAAATAATGGCACAGTTTGAGATGGGAATAGCATGAAATAGTAGTAAACAGTGTGCTACAGTTTGACAAGATAAAGAAATGCAGTCACCATATATTGCTAATTGAGAGAGTGTTGGATCAAATAGATTTCAGCAGATAATAACTGTAGCTGTGGGTAAGAGCTATTTTAGGGAAGAGGGAGGCAACTTAGTTTGATGATAAATGTAGAAAAGGATAGGCAATTTGTAAAGAGAGAATTCAAACTAAAAAGGGAGAGGTGCTGCTGGAGAAACTGCTGTCAGGGGAATAAGCAGGAATATGTTAGCAGGTACATAAGACTGGATATCGGTATACAAATTCCAAAAATGGCTGATGCAGGCAAGCAGGCTAAACATAGATTCTTAGGCAAAAGAATACAGCTAAGGAAAGTTAAGAAGATGGAACTAAAGGAAGTGGTGATGCTGGACAATTCATTCATGGTAATTCTAAAAAGGGATGGGAGACACGAGGGGAAGTAAGATGGAAATGGGTCATTTACAAGTGGAGCATAAAAAAAGAAATGCACTGATTGAAAGGAATGGTTAAGCAAACTGTAGAATCATATCTGAGGGGAAGGGAAAGTCTTGGAGAGATGTGGTGGAATGGAGGTGAGAATGACATTTAGGGGGCCACCTAATGGGAATGAGGGCTTACAAGAAGAAAATTGAAGAAGATAGCACAGTTGGAAGGGGATTGGCTAGAGGTGCAAAAGGGGATAGGGAAAGGCAGAACAAAAAGGAAGATTTAAAAATGAAAGAGGATAGGAAACAATTTGAACGGGAAATTTCTAGTAATGCTGGTTTGAAACTGAAACCATATATAAGGATGATGGGCACAGGGGAATACTGGCTTAGCAATTCAGAAGTTCAAGGACAAGAGGAGAGAGGACATTATGGTTTGATCAAAATGATGTAGGGGAAGTTGTGAAGCATGAAAGGAGAAAACATTAAGGCAGGAGAGATGGACACGAAAGGAGCTGGATAGGGAACCTGGGATAAAACAGGTTAGAAATGCAAGAGCGAGATAGATGGGAAGACAGGGGCCAGATAGGTTTCACATTCATTTATGAATATGGGAGAAAGTTGTCTAGGAAATTATTTTTATAAAGGAATAGGCTAACACAAGGAAAAGAAGGACCTTACTCAAATCGGTGGAACTTGCTAGAATTAAAGTACTGTTGAAGGGAAGAAGGGGAAAAGAATAACTCAGGGAAACCAGACAAAAATCTCACTGACAAATGTGGATGCTGAGATTTTGGCTAAAATACCAGCAGGTAGATTTATTACAGTATTACCACCTGTAGTAGCAAATAGACAGAAAAGATTTGTGAAGTACAGGCAAAAAGAAAACTGGTATGACTGACTGAATTCTATAAGACATGGAATATTCAAGGTTTAATGTACAAAATGCCCTACACCTGGTTAGATGGAAGCTGCTACAAAGGAAGTGAGTGGGGTTCCATTATAGGGCATGACTGGATAATTTATATTGGAGTCCTGTATCTGAAGTGGTCTCAGAGAAGGTAAGCTTAAAAAAAGGAGATGGGGCACACTTGTCCATCTTTTTACTTCTCCCTCCTGGTTATAGAAGAAATGGATTAAAAAGGAGAACAAGAGGGTGAAGGAATAAAGTAAAAGGACACTGAAAAGTAATAGCTTCTGCATGTCTGCAGATGACTGAGGAGGATTTGAAAGCATATAAAAGTCTTGGGAAATGTTTGGATCTGATACGTAAAAATGGTAATGTTATGACTGGATGAAGAAAAAGACTGGCCCCAAATACCTTAGGCATGGGGTAGAATATATGGAGAAGATTACAATAAAGAGAAGTATAATTACACTGAGCGGAAAGGTAGAGGAACTGCTCAGGGAAAGAATGAAAAGTTTGGCCAGTGATAGGAAGGATTAGCCATGTACAGATGTTTAGTTACCACAAAAGTCTTTTATGTAATTATGAACATTCCTGTATGAGAAGATGATCTGTGGTGAAATAGATGCAGTGAAAGCTGGAGATTCCTGTATAGAGGAGGACAGGATAGGAGAGGCTTTGGGCCCATGGTGATTACCTGAAAACACACGCAGACACACACACACACACACACACACACACACACACACACACACACACACACGCAGACACACACACACACACACACACACACACACACACACACACACCAAATTGCTTCTTGTATGCATTCTGCTATCCACTTTCTGTGTTGCATAGTTTCAGAGGGATTCATTGTAGCACCGGCACTGTTCATAGTGTAAGTGCACCTAGTGAGAAATGTAATTCAAAAAGGGGATTGGAGTATCATGCCACATGGACTATATTCAGCCTTGCTTTCTCTTCTCAAAGGAGCAAATGTCTACACTTTACTTCATTACAGGTCGGTCTCAAATATATGCTCAAGATTGATTAAATCAATTAATTAAAGCAGCCACATCCTGTGAAAATAGAGGAAGTACTGAATTCACTACTATATTTTTTTAGCTTCAGGCAAGACACCTATAACAATTTTAAGGATACAATTCCATACTACAAAAATTAGAAGGTTAGAAAAGTGATTTCTTCAGAAAGGCTTCAGGAACTATTGCTATATTCTGTTTCTTATAAGTTATTTAGAAGGGAGCTCTGCCTGATATATAAGCCAAATGCTGATCAAGTCTATTTGAAAGTCTACCCCTGGAATGCACTACTGGGGATTTAACACAAGTTAAGGAAATCTAATGCTAAAATAAATAAATAAATATCAGTAACAAAAATAAGGTGACAGAAACCTTATACAATGTCTTCCAAGATTATGAAATACATTTCCCCTTACACTACAGTCAGAAGTCAACCATTATGTTCCTTCAAAAATATTCTTGAAATAGGAGAGATCCTGAATTGCTAACTGGAGAAAGTGTCTTCTCCAGTAATTCCTTATGTAGGATTATGTAATGTATGATTTGTAGTATTTTATATAAGTAGTTATTAATTTGGTTCTCACAGCTGAGTAAAACTTAGTATTCTTACCTAACTAATATCAGAAGTATTACTCTGAAGAATAACTAAGTAGACTGTGGAATTCTTGGTGCTTCAGTGAAATCTTCAGAACTGAAACATGGAAGCCATTACTGTACAGGAATGAGCGAATATTGCTTTATTTCTAGTGGTGGTAGAAGTGCTCCTGGGATCAGCCTTGATGAAGTTGTCAAAGACAAATAGTAAATTAACAGAGTTAATATTGACTTTGGACATACGTGAAGTTAAATAGACTATGCTGTACAAATAAGCAGATGGTATGTTGTCTTTACTGCTGAAAATACAATGTTTTTAGGAAACTAGTGAGCCCCAGACAAATCTGTCAGTATTTGTTGTTAAAATGTTTGAACTGGAGAACAAGGTAAGAAAATAATTGTGTTTGATCAAAACTCCAAAGAATGAGAAGGTTTAGACTATTTAACTTTGAAGGACTAGTTGGCTGAATAGTGTGGGAGGTTGACAGACAGAATAAAGAAGTGTACTTAAAGGGCATCTTCAGCACATTTGGATTTAATTGCTATTCATCTTCAAAATATCGTTGTCCATTTTCAACCGTGTGTATTAAAGAACATGTTTTGCCATAACAATGGAAACCTGATAAAGTTTGTTGGATGAGATGGAGGAGAATATTATTCCATCCAAACAGAAGAATAACAGGCTGAATTTATGAGGTTATATGAAGATGTAGACTGAGAGACTTAAAGCTTCATTTGGCATACCCAGTGGTATTAAATATATTTTTTTCCTCCTGCGTGGTTTGGTTTACAGCTGTGGTGATAGCTGTAGACAGGATTTTACACTATGTTCCATTTTAGGGAAAATTTGATGTTTCACAGGGCCTGAGTAAAAGAATTACAAGTAATTCAATGTAGTATAAGTGGGATGAGATAATATCCCAGTATTCTCTGAATAACTTAATGATGTGTGTATATTGTTTCTGAGCATTAATGCTACAAGCCTTTACTAATTGTTTAAGAATTGTCTAAATATACGTTGTACAAGTAGGAAATTAATATGCTTTTTATGTAGAGTGTATTACTGCTGCCCATATGCATGGAGTGCAGATAACAAAACTGACAGAGGATTTCTTCAGACTTAGGTTGTGATGACAGGTTTTATTTTTGACTGACTTGAGAACTGGGATTGGGTCTGACTTGCATTTAGCCTAAAGATGTCCCTACATGCTCAATTATGAGATTTCCCACCTTGGCTAGTAAATACGAAGAATGTCTTTAGTTTTGCCAAGGTTATCTGGAATTTGTTTCTGGATTGACAGATTTCCTGGTAGTTTGTTCTGAGAATATCTGCTTTTGTTTCTCAGGGCACCTCACCCATGCAAGATAATGCTTTACCTTTGATGTCTAGCACTGATTGATGATGTCTGGGTAGCATGACTGTCTTCTCTGGGTAGTAACACTCAGTATGGGAGCTATATTGTTGTCTTTTGTGGTGGAAGGCCCCTACACTGGTAGTAATGAGCCTGACCCATTTGTAAATTTAAAGTTAGTTGGATAGCTCAAAAGAATGATCCATATGGAGGTGAGCCAGAGGGTTCAGTCCTTTAGGCACCTGCCCTCATGGGTACTGAGTCTGGCTCCTATTATAATGATTGTGGATAGCATTTATATGTTCTGAAAGGGTTTCTGATAGACATGTTATGAATCTAGTGTACAATGCTTGATATGTATTTAAGTACATATAAACATTTAGCCAAAAAATTTAAAAGATTCAAGAGGACAATAGGTTAGAACAAGCTGCACATAATCCAAAAACTTTGGGATAAAGAGCTATAGATCTAGGACATGGACATTTTTGAGAATTCTGTGATATTTCACTGAAGTGTGGCATCTTCTCTCTAGCTCACATGTTTAAATAAATTTGTTTTCCAGAATGAAGACTTTAAATGTGTGGTGAATTTCAAGGTATGGGGGAAAGGTTAGGACATCAAGATAGATACTTTCTTAATGTTTGACAGATAATTCATAATGCATGCATTACAATTTAAAATTTTAAGGAATTTTAATCCGTTTGTGTATCAAGGTACTCAATTTAAGCTTATAATATTTAAGTAATAAATGCTCAGTTCAATGTGCTTTTGCTGTTAATTATAGTGCATTTAAAAAGTTGTGAAGGTGTTGCTGGGTAGAAGGGATGATACTCAGCAATGCAGTTTTCTTTGGATAATAGACCAGGCAATTTTTCTTTATTCTGTTGGCTAAAGACAGAAGATATGGACATTGCTGGTGGGATTTTCTTAAAGTACGTACCATAGAGGTTTGTATGCTTGACTTAAAGTTGGGCACCTGTAATTTGTGATTGGTATTTCAAATAATTTAAACAATACTGAAAAAGGTTTTGCTTTGTAAAATATTAAATAATAAATATGATTTCAAGGAAAAGATGGATCTATCTCAGAGTTTATTGTTCTTAGATGCATATGGTTGTTTTGATGAAGGTACTTTTTATATTACAGCTGGAATGAGGAATAGTAGGTATCTAAGTTTGTGTCTGTACATGGAAAGTACCAATTTGTGTATGATAATATGATTATAACACAGATTATTCTGGAGATTAAATCATCAATATAACATGTTGCACCAGGTATTAAATGTTATGTTTGAGTGTTGATATTTATTCTTTCAGTGTATGACTGGAATGTATATGTAAATATATTAGTCTTTGGTTTGGTTATGCTGTATATAAAGGTGAATATATTAATATTGTTGTATAGACAGACAAATATGGCAAGCAGAAAATATCAACATGGGATTGTGACAATCATTTTTTTTGAAGACCACTAGGCTGTAAGTTTCACAGTCAAGCATATGAACCTGATAACTAGATGGTCATTCATGTGACTGTTGGGACTTCACTGAATTCTGTGGCTAGAGTGTTAACTGGGCAATCTCTTTATAACCATGATACCCTTTAACTATGAGATTTACGCTGGTAAGCAGAGGAAGTTGCAAGATCTTCCTTTAGATGTTTTGGTATTGACTTACCTAGCCCTTCATAATATGAGTTCTTCTTATCCAAAGGAGCTGTTGATACTTACTATTCAGTCCATCAGCTCTGTTTGTCTGGGGAGGACTGCTAGGATGTGAAGGGAGCTGACAGATATTTTTCTACCATACCTCACACCTATGGAATACATTACCTCCCCAGTTTAGGGCTTGTAACACTGAGAACTATTTTAGGAAGTTCCTTAGACCTTATTTATTTATTTATTTAAGAGGATTGTTACTGATGTTATCCAATAGCTTTTATGTTGTTATTTATGGTTAAGAACTAGTCTTTAATGTTCATTTTAAATTTTTTTACAGTATTTGGATTTCAAAGACAGCTAAAGAATAAGATAACTAAGCAAGGTACAACCCTCACCTTACCCATGTATTACATAAAACTAGAGCTTTTTCTAGAACAGATGAGCAATTTGCCAGAAGTGTCACTACATCATCTTAGAATGGATTTTACATTTTTTTTTTGGTCTCCATGCCTGTCAGTAATCTAGCCCTCCAGCTATTGATTAAGCCTATTCTTTCCCCATATCTGAGGTAAAAAATCATTGTTGTGAGGTCATTACCTATGAAGCCATCACAGTTTTCCTGACGCTGGCCTAACCCTACTCCTTGGATGCTTGCTATGTATGTCCACGAAAGCAAGGGCCTGCTTTGCTCTCCAGATGTACATGTATGCTTCCACATATATGCAATGATAACTATAGTGCAGATACACTGTTTGACAGAGCCAAATTTATTCTCCATCCCATATTGCAGAGTGCTATAAAACTCACCCTCCCCTGGGTGTCAGCAATCTGGCTGACCAAACTACCAGAACCTCCTCCTCCTCCCCAGGATAGACAAGCTAGTATCAGCCATTCACTCCAATCTTCTACAGCCAACACCTCAAGAGCTCTGGTGTCTAGTCACTCCTGCATCATCTGGGTCACAGTCAGGGCTTTAGCTCTCTGTAATATGGTGCAGACTACCTAGTTAATACAGCTGTATGTGTAAACACCTGCATTACATTTTTCTACTAAAGATTATTTGAGAAACAGCTATTGTGAAAAATATTTATTACTGATCTAAATAGTTTCATTACTTACACAGAAAGTTGACAAAATCAGATGATTTCTGATAATATTTATTTTCTGAAAAAAACAGAAGCTTACATTTAAAATGTCTGACATTTGGCAATAATACACATAATTTTTTTAGTCTTAAAGATAAAGATTTCAACAAGTATGCAGCAAAGTTCTAGGGGAAAATGTGGGATATTCCTAAAGCATAAGGTTCATCTGTTTCTACCATGAAAGAGTGACTTCCTGATAGTCAACATTCTGAAAGGATAAAAAAAAAAACTAGAACTTCAAAACGGTGAAAAATCAGTTTTTAATTGTTTTTTTTTTTGTTTTTTTAGTTTTTTTGCAGGGAGGCAAGCCCCCCCCACACACACACACACACACACACTTATCTATACTAACTCCATGGCCACATCAACTGGAAGAAGGGAGAAATCTCCCTAAAGAAATGAATCATTGCTAATAGACAGAAATCACAATGTCAAATATTTCCTATGGGAAACAGCAATTCTCATTATATACTGCTTGTCTTTTTCTACATGCTACTGATGTTTGAGCAATTTGACCTCGAGCATGTGTAGGAGAGCTTTTTCATCTAATATTTATGTGAAAAAGAATAAACATGTTTGATTCAAAATATATGTATTTGTTAACCATGTAGGCAATGCTTGACATGAGCACCTAGAAGCAGAGATCTACACACAACTCAGTTTCACAAGTTATGGAATGCCATTCTAAAAGTAGTTATGCCGCTCCTATTTTAAATATATCATAAAAGAAAAAAATGTTTTACTTGCCATGACAACTAGGAAAGCAATTATTTCCAAATGTAACTGTACAGATAAAATCTGAAAACATTGTAGGTTCACATTTCCAATTTCCAGGGATACACTTTCATAAAAGAATCTCAATTAACATCTTATCATATGAAAATAAAAAATATTGGCAAAATGCTTAAAAATGAAACATATGCTGTCTCATGTAAGCTCGCTCATAGAGTTTTTATTCAGACTATCATTCTATGCATGTGAACCACACTGAAAATATGTAGTCATTTTCAGTCTAATTAATTAATTTCTAAATAGCCTTAGGATATATTGTGGGCTGATGGATGGTTCAGTTGCACAAAATAATTTCCTCCATTTCATGTTCCAGAAATGCATCCTATTGTGTGATGAAGAAAAGAACTTTTTGTTTCCCAGACCTGCCTCATGTAATATGTTAATAGCTGAAGCTGCGTGATCATGGAGACAGCTTCAGAAAATGTAAGCCTCATATGTCCGAATGAGCTCCCAGAAAAGACAAGCAGTGTCCTTGGAAATAAAGCTTCCCTTCTTATGTAACAGTGACAATAAGCAGAGCACTGTACTTCAGCTCCTGAAATTGCACATTACAGCATGCATGATGAACTCTGAAGTAGCAGCAGTGACCTTAATGAATGGACTAGTTTTTATAACTCCATGTTGTGTTCCTCCAATACGAAGTATGAGAGCCCTGCATATGTGGGGCTCACTTTTATTCAGTAGCAAAGCCTTCTGAGCAGAAATGCCATTTTAAAAATACTTTAAAATTGTTAATTATTTATGAAATGTTAAACTTGTACACAATGATGACATATAACATTTCTGAAAAACTACAATTCAAATGCCTGTATTTTGAAAAGGACAACAGTTTTAAGAAATTGCTGAATAGAATATTGTGGCCGGCATGTAGTCATAAAGGTTTGTAGCAGCATATTACTGGTAAGAAAATTAAGGGAAGTCAGGGAATCAGAGTAAAAGAAACAATGAGAATTAAACCTTTGGGTGCAGACAAAGACTGGGCAGCATTTTGCTGGGAAAATGCAATTTTGCAGATTTTTTTCTAGTTGCTATTTTCGCCATGTCTGACAACCATCAAGATCCCCCCTATGAGCCAAGCCCATTTGTTCTCCTATTCTGGTTATTTCCCTGGGTGGGCAAGATTGGGCCAGGGGTCATCATTCAGGCAGTCATGGTAATGTTTGTGACGTTACTGGTATTCTGACAATGAGGGTACTTGTGTATGGCCTTAACCTTGTCGGTCCTGACTGATACTGATGTGTCACCTTCTCCCCGATATATGTGTGAGCCCACACATGTTTACAAGCATACTGTCACCAGGATGGTATCATCAATTCCACATTCTCTAGTCCTGTGGCCAGTAGAATCGAATGAACCTCCGCTTCCTTGGGAGTAGATTGGCCAGACCAGGACCACCATTTTTCTCCCGAAATGATGGATGAATCAATGTAAGCCCCTGACTCCCACCCACCTCTGCTGGACTGTATGAGTGCCCAAGCCCATATTCAAACTTGGGTCATAATCAGGGCTTTATTCCTGTATGCCACAGAGTCAGGCAATGATTCATAGCCAGTGCAAAACAAAGACATACTTGGCAAATACACATTTATGTTTATTGGTAAAACAGGATGTACCTTATAGAAGAGGGAATACTCTGAGATACATCAATTTTGGGGTTAGTATGTATTGCCCTGTAATTGCATTTAAATTATGTCTGTTCTAAGGGTCACACTTATGTTCCTCAAATATACAACTGAACCCTAAAACATGGCCTTAACTGTGATCCTTTCAAAGGATGAGAGAAATGTGCTTAAAACACAGATGGCAGGACACAATGCTGCAGCCAGATTTGGGGGTAACGTTTGCAAGTGAGCACCTGATGACCAGTGAACTCATTCAGAAAAGGTTGCATGGAACTACCACCTGAGCTTACCACTTGCCAAGGTGTTGTGGGGTTACGTGAAGTGGTGGGTAAGAGTGGAATGGATTATGATGGACAAGACCCTGGCAATGAAGACTGACTGTTTAGACATAAAATGTTACCTTAACTCTGGGGACAATCTACATTTTATGCAGTAGGCTAAAAGGTACCAACTAAACATTTTGCTCTTATCTCTACATACAGAATTAATGTTGGAACCAAACTTTTCAACTGGTGGTGGTCTCTCTCCTGCACTGGAGTTGAAGGTGTGGGAATACTTTCAAATCCCCAGCTAGGTGATATATTGTTTGTGCATATGCATTTAACAGCTATTTGGATTATTCAGCCTACCTGGACTCCATGCATATGGTGCTTAATAATGTACCACCTACAGACTCTGTAGTAGTACTACGATATTTCAGTGCTCACATGTTAAATAATGCAGATACCTGTAGGGGTGTGTCTGGGAAGAAGGGCTTGTCCGAGACAAACCCCAGCAATGAATTGTTACTAGGCACCTGTTCTAGTCATATACTATCCATAATGAGCAGCTTGTTCAAACACAATAAGAGTATTTGCTACCACAGCAACTTGGGACAAAGGTTGATGGCTTCTTTGTAGTTGTAACAAAGAGAAAGAAGAAAGTGTGTCTGTGCAGCCACTAAATAAACAAATAAATCCCCAGTGTATGGCCCACGTAGTCTTCACCCGTAGACTAAAACAACTGTATTCACGGTCTAAAAATCGAACGGACCACCAGATGTAGACAGCAAACCAACAGATTTAATATTAAAGCTTAGACACAAATCAAAAATAGGTTGAGAACTTTCATCCCTAATACATTCAGGACTTCTTCAGAATCATAGCGTCAATTAAATTAATTATTTAAATACTAAAACAAATTACCATGTGACCTTAATTAATTAAAAATGTACAGGTCTTTAAAGATATAGATTCTATTGCTCATCATATAAAAAATAAGAAAACGTCAATGTAAATTACTTAATCTCTTTTTAAGGTCATTCTTTATACATAAGCAGAAAGGCAAATTTCAGTTCTCACACTGAAAGTAAACTCATTCTATGACCCTTCTTCATGAAAGTAGTCTGAATATGCTCACTTCCTGCAAGCTAGTTTTACTTAGTTACTAGATCCAATAATAACACACAAAATGGTAAGAGCAAAACACAGTAGGTATTCCAAAATATCATCAAAACATCCTTGATACTTCAATAGTCCCAGTGTGCCAATGCGCCAATAATTATACTCAAAAAAATACAGCAACTAATTCAGTATAAGGATCAAAATTTAATGTATAAAACTCATGAGCAGGTTAGCACTTTCACCATACGGCTTCCTCAGACCTGTAAACATATCTAAATCCATCAGTTTAAATACTAAAATAGGCGGGAAAATCAACTTGTCTTAAAGTGAAAGTACTATACATAAACATTGTAGTCAGTCCAAAACTTTAAAACTATATAAGAATATATAGCAATAGTTCCCTTAATCCATGTAAAATATAACATAAATTCACTATTTTAAAAAATATATGAAAACATAATATAAAAACATATGTAAAATATCCATAACAGCAACGATAAACAATGTATGTTCATAAAAAATCCATTCGAATATCTCACATAACAATCATCTTATATGAACCCTATCATGGAAGGGTGAAACTACAAAGAAGCTAGCTAATATAAATATAAATAATATGATATATCAGGAAATATAGGAGAATACATACATAAAAACCTTATACAGTAAAAAGATAAAATATATATATAAATATATTATTCAAGCCTTCAATTTCCTCAATTTAAGGAAGGGTTGAATGGGAACCTTGCCATTCAATCCAGGGCTTGAATCGGATCTAAACCTCATTATCCAAATTGTCTCTCTAGCTTCTGTAAAGGTCCTAATATCACCTCCTCTAATACCTGTAAAAACTCTCTCTACTATTCTAAACTTAAAACTATGGGTCTCTCCATTCTCTACAATATGTTTGGCTAAAGCATTATAGGGTAGGTTCATAGGGTAGTACTAGGCTAACTGCCCTTGCGAGTCATTTCAAGCCTAGCCAATTATCCCTTGTGAGACTCAATTCCTGCACCTTGTGTTTGTATGGCAAACACCTTAACCATTAGGCCACCCTCCCAACCCTTAGCTTAGTTATAGACCCCATCCTAATATGATACATATGTTCACGCATTCTATCTCTCAAACACCTATTGGTCTTTCCTATATAGAATGCTGAACATTCTACACAGGACGCCAAATAAACCACATCAGTGGACATACAATTGCCCCTTGCTTGAAATGTGAAAACTCCAAGTCCAGTAGGATGTCTAAATACTGGATTGCAGTCAATCAAAAAACAAAAATAACACTGATTACATGGTAATGTTGCTTGGGGTCCTGCAGAATCATCTCTCATATTACTCTTTGGGTAACAGAGAAGTCTCTTCAGGTTCATTTTATTCTTGTGCACAAATCTGGGTGTAATCCCTGCAACTTCCTTGATTATTGGATTTACTGATACTATGTGCCAGTGAGTCCTAATCACATCCTTAATTAAACCAACGTCCTTAGTAAAGAATATCGGAAAAGCCACCTGATCTGGTCCCATTCTATCTCTGGGTCTCCTATCTCCTGTAATATCCACAATTTGAGTCCTGTTAGAGAAATATGGGGCAGCTACTCCAGACCTCAAATTATCTATATCTGCTGTCCCATTAACAAAGTCACTGATATTATAATCCCGTGCTTCTAACCTCTGACGCAAATCATCTAACTCCCCTCTGAAGTTAGAATCAATCGGATTATATCTAGATATACGCATCGCTTGTCCCTTGACAATATTATTATATATATATATCCTGGATGCATGCTATGACGATGTAATAGGACATTCTTATGGCATGACTTCCTATACAGGCCTGTGTTAATCAACCCATTACCTAACCTCTCTAGATAAATGTCTAAAAATGGTATCTTCACAGAAGATTGGTCAACAGTAAACTTAAGATAGTCAGTAATGGAATTAATTTCATAAACGAATTTGTCTAACTCATCAGGGGTACCTGTCCATAAAAGGAACAGGTCATCTACAAAACGTCTGCAGAAAGGGACAAAATTCTTAAAATATGACATCTGAAACATAAACCTGTTCTCCCATTCAGCCATGAAGAGGTTGGCGTAGCTATTGGCACAAGAGGTGCCCATAGCTACGCCATCCTTCTACAGGAAAATCCTATCATCAAAACAAAACACATTTGACTCCAATATGACTTCCAAAAAAGTCATTATCAAGTCAATCTCTGTATCTACCATACCTGATGTTCTCCTCAAATAACTATCTACCATTTCCATTCCTTCTAGGTTAGGAATCACTGTAAATAAAGAATGTACATCCATTGTAACAAAAATGTATTCCTGACTTGCAGGTACAGTAGCTATAAAGCCATATAAGTCCAATAGGAACTGTTTAGTATCTTTCAAAATAAATGTATTTGCATCAACTATCGGTCTCAAATGCTTCTCTACATAAATAGACAAAGGTTCTGTGGACCAGCCCTTCCCAGCTACAATAGGCCTCAAAGATGGATTCTCCTTATCTTTATGAATCTTGGGGAGGCCCTGAATAACCGGAATAAGTGGATGGGTAACTTCCAAAAATGTGAACAAAGTTAGATCTATTAGTTGACTCATCACTAAATCATCTAACATACAATGTATCCTATAAACCAATCGGTTGACTACTGGTGCAATAGGAGTATAAAAGTTGCTATCATTCAGCATCTCAATCATACCCTCTTGATACCTGGAAGTATCCATGATAACAATCCCACCTCCCTTATCAGCAGGCTTAATGGTAATAGTAGTGTCATTCTGTAACTTATTTAAGGCCTCCTTTTGTTTGAACGACAAATTGTATCTACCTCTCTTATTATTGCCAATGAAATTCTTCTTTCGGTACAAATCATCTTCTACTAACTTACTGTAAGCTGCTAACAGGGGGTGTAGTGGAGGGGTATATGTGCTGGGTCTCCTAATAACTTGACAATTGACAATATCCTTACTGTCTCTAAACTCAATCTTCAGAGATAGCTTACGTATAAACAACTTAAAATCACGTAACGTTTCCTCAAAATTACTATAAGTAGTGGGAATAAATGAAAGACCTTTAGAAAGTATAGCTATCTGATCTAATGTAAGTACATGTGAAGACAAATTAAACACTATGTCATCCATTTCCCTTCCCACATCTTCTTGATGTTCCGGTTCGGGAACCGGTCTAGGGACAGTTTCCTTTTCTGTCTCCCTCTGCTCATCGAGTGTGTCCTCCCTTCTCTGGAGTCTGTCCTGATGGGGAAAGGGTGTCTAATGTCAAAAACTTTATCACTAGGGGCACCCAGATCATTATGGGACCCATTAATTACTATATATCTGTTCCTATTGGTCTCAGGAACTTGAGACTTTAATACTTTCCTCCTAACAACTGGTTCCTCGGGTGGTTCATTGGAGGGGTGAATTCCATTACAACCCATAATAGGCTCTTTATTAGCTACATCTATCGTGACTGAACTGGTACTACAACCAGTATGCATTCTATCAGTCAATGTACTACTATGCATAGCAACATTATTGGAATCAACATTATTCAAATTGACATTGTTCGAAACAACTTCCGAACTTATAGTAGATATAACAGTAGCAGAGTTATCACTATTAAAAACAGTACTGTTAACAACATTAGTTTGTCCATTTAAATTATGTCCATGTTCCACTTGGCCATCAACCCCCCTATTACCCCTCAGCCAGGTGAAGATATGTCCAAGTTTAAAATCGTTAGTGTCCCTTTGTAACTTAAGTCTTTTTTGATTGAGTAGTCTCTTCTCATATTGTAACACATTGTCTAACAAGATATGACACAATTCATCAGCAGCGGAGGCTGGAAAGCGTGCATAAATGGCTGCTCGTTCTTCTTGAATATCCAGCCTCAACGCTTCTTCCATTGGCATAAAAAAGTATATATATATACACACACACATATATATATATATATATATATATATATATATATATATATATATATATATATATATATATATATATATATATATATATATATATATAGATAGATATATACAGACACACACACACACACACACACACACACACACACATATATATATATATATATATATATATATATACACACATATATTTATCTTTTGCAAAACAGTGAGGTGAAAGAATGTGCTTTGAAATTGTGTAGGCAAACTAAGACAGAAAAATATATAATCACTGCAAGAAAGGATTTCACTCATTCATTTTGCAAAAGACAAATCTGCTAATCCAAGTGGATCATAGATTACTAAACCAATTAGTCTATAACAATGTAATATC
The DNA here is from genome assembly GCF_019279795.1 of Protopterus annectens. Classification (NCBI taxonomy): domain Eukaryota; kingdom Metazoa; phylum Chordata; order Ceratodontiformes; family Protopteridae; genus Protopterus; species Protopterus annectens. The sequence continues at coordinate 1,474,897,277 of NC_056739.1, forward strand.
AGATACAGTAACACTTAATAATAAAGTCACCAAAATGATATAATGGAGAATCAGTGCAAATAGCACAATGAACAAACATTATACAGTGCCAGAAGATGAGAAATTATATCATTCCACTGAAGCCAAGTTCATCACAACTATTGTCATTGAATAAATAGCACTGCAAACAATTTTCATTGAAAACCCTCATAAAAAGAAACCCTTCACCCCATTTTTATACAACTTTGTTTTTTTGCACTTAGTTTTGTTGGATTTTGTGTATATACATGTGTTTCCCTTCTTAGTTTCCTATATAGTTAATTTTATTTTACAACAGAATACAAAATACTACATGTGTGGTGAAGGAATGGGTATTTTAACTTGCAAAGTGTTTGGCACCCAGACATGAGATGTGCAAGGCAGCATGTCCCTGCAAAACAGTGTTTTGTGGTGTTTTCAACGAAAGAGACATTAATTACTATGTATCATATGATCGTGGCTTCAGTAAAATGACATACATTTTTAGAAGGATAGCAATAGGAACCAAACTGCTACAGTGACTGTGAGGTACAATTGTTCTGTTCTCAGAAATTACCACTTACAGGCTGTGGCAATGTAGTCAAAGGCACAGTACAAGAACCAGGATGGAAATGTGTGCATCAGCTACCAGACAGGGTCAGGACCAGGGGAATTCACATTAGCAGTAGTTGTAATGAGCACTGCTAAAAGCAGAAATTTAGGAATACACATGACTACACGTCTTCCAAACTGTTACACTAATTTAGAATATTGACTGAACACAAGAGTTCAGGCAGAACTGCTACTAATGTGATTAAGAAGAGACAAGAGAGGGCACTTTATCTGCCTGAATGCTGCTCACTCCAGAGCTCAGATACTATTCTGATTTACTCCTGGGGAACTTCCAAACGTGTTAGTGGAGAGGTTTGTATGCCATCTGGGAATATAGTCTGCTGGAAATGTGTATGAGGGTCATGAAAAATAAAATATTACAACCTGGTTTTTTTTGTTTTTTTTTTTATGTTCTTTTAAGGAATGCGTATATATTTGCTGCCAGATTGCTAACCATACCCTCAATGCCCCTGTGCTAGTAAAGTGGGGGTAATTTACATAGGATTCTGATGCAGCTGAGGTACTTGTCTGGAGTATGGAGAGAGAGAGAGTGAGAGAGATAGAGGGAGAGAGACAGAACTGGGGAGCCTTTCCTTGTCACAGATGGCAAGGGGAACCTATTAAAAAATCAGATCAATTAAAATTTCCTTGGGCTTGGTTTTGAACTGATATTGTCCTTTTTACCTTTGAGTGTGTTTTTGTGTGTGTGTGTGTGTGTGTGTGTGTGTGTGTGTGTGTGTGTGTGTGTGTGTGTGTGTGTGTGTGTGTGTGTGTGTGTGTGTGTGTGTGTGTGTGTGTTTGTGTGTTAAAGCCCCCCAGAGCAGTATCATATAAAACAAAAGAGGCATGAAACCATTATGTGTGTTACTGTCTTTCACAGCTATCCAGAACACTTGGAATGCTTCTGGCAAAGCAGCACCAAGGAGAGGTCTACTCATACACAACCAAAGAATGCATTTTTGTGGTCTGAAATCTTTTATGAATGAGCTTCTTTAGTATTTCTGTACTTTAGATTCATAGTCAGTAAGTTCAGCAGTGAAAATTGATTTACAGTTTATTCCTCCAGATCTTACTCAGAAGGTCAAGATTCCCATTCATTACAAAATGAAGAAACATCTGTAGCAGTAATAGTAAATCCGAACTTTATCATGCATTTGCAATCACATAAAAAATCACATAAAAAATGAAATTCTTGGCTAATGGAGTTTAAAAATAAGACTGGCTGTCAGAGAAAATTTACTTCTGTTTCATTAGTTCAAGCTGTTTATCCAAGCATCTATAATCTACCAAAAAATAAACATGGATACTTAAAACCCACGGTGGTGGTGCTGCGGTAGCATTGTCGCTAGAGCATCTTCTGCGTGAATGGGCGTACCTTCATTGAAGGTTGTGCTTCAGGCCTGGCAAGCCGGTACGTAAAAATCGACTGCCAATCTTTAGCGGACCGGAGTTCCGCTGTGGCAACCCCTAACCGGGAAAAGCCGAAAGACACAAACAAATAAACAAATTAAATATTATACATATATTTTTAACAAAACAAAAGGCATGTCATTATTTAGTTTATAAAAGTTTAATAAGGCAACAATCAATGCAATCAATTTATTCTTAAAAAATAATGACCTTATAATCTACATATTATGCACTTCTGTTCATTCTCTGATATGGCCAATTATTTGCTGTTTCTTATATGTCTTTTACATAAATCATCCCTTTTCTTTCCTCTGCTACTCTTTATATATTTGTTGATTTGCCTGTAACATTATCCAAAAGCAAATGCTTGAATATTTTTGTGTAAAAGAAACAAGCAACATTTTGGCTATTTTTCATAATCTTCTAATGACAACCTGCAAATTGTTTTAATTCCATATAAAAGGGCATGATATATGAACTCACCCTTCATGTTGTTTCTTGAGCAGCCAGAGATGACAGCTGAAAAACCTATAATCATCCACATTAAAGAATTCAGTTCTGCTGTTTCTTAAAATTAAGGCTCTAGTGGTGCTGCGGTAGCGTTGTCGCCTCACAGCAAGACGTTGTCCCGTTCGATTCTCAGCTAGAGCGTCTTCTGTGTGGAGGCATGCGTGAATGGGTGTGCCTTCGTTGAAGGTTGTGCATCAGGGCTGATAACTCGGCACGTAAAAATCCACTGCCAAACATTAGCGGACTAGAGTTCTGCTGTGGGGCCCCCTAACCAGGATAAGCCGAAAGACACACACACACACTTATTTTTTTTTTTAAATGTTACACTGTATTTCTTTTATCAGTTCTGCCAGACTTCTACAGCTTTTTTAATTTATTTTATATATATATATATATATATATATATATATATATATATATATATGGGTCCACTTTTAAATGCTGAAATGCCAAAATCTCGGGTTTTACAAAAATGAACCCAAAACATTGAGATTTAGGGATATATCGACATTTAAATGTTAAAAAAAAAAACAGCTAAAATAAAGTATTTGCAGGGTAGCCCCTGCACCCCCCTACTTAAATATATCAACTCCGAGATTATGCTACGGTGAAGAGAACGGTAATGCTCCTGTTGCACTTACTATTCTCTTTACTGTAACACGATCTTGGAGTTAATATATTTAAGTAGGGGTGGGGGGTGCAGGGAGCCCCTGCAAACACTTTATTTTAGTTCATTTGTGTTTTTTTTTTTTTTTTTTACTTTTAAATGTCGAGATACAGAAATTTCGGTGTTTTGGGTTCGTTTTTGTAAAACTCGAGATTTCGGCATTTCGGCATTTAAAAGTGGACCCAATATATATATATATATATATATATATATATATATATATATATATATATCTATGGGTCTAGGACTATTCACTGAAAGCACATTTCACTGAAAGTCAAATGACTGTGCACAAATCACTGAAAGCACAATTCACTGAAAACACAATTCACTAAAACACATTTCAGTGAAAGTTATATATGGCCTTTTTCCCAATGTAGTGCGACCCTGGACTTAGAATATATAGTAGGTGGGGGATGTGGGGGGCACATATATTAAGTTTAGATAGTTTGGATATATATTAAGTTTAAAAAAGAGTTATTGTGTCTTTTGGCTTTTTCCGGTTAAGGGTCGCCACAGTGGAACTCTGGTCTGCTAATGATTGGCAGTAGATTTTTTCATGCCGAGTTGCCGGCCCTGACACACAACCTTCAACAAAGGTACACCTATTCATGCATGTCTGCACACAGAAGACGCACTAGCTGAGAATCGAACAGGGCAACATTTTACTGTGAGGCGACAATGCTACCGCAGCACCACCACCACCGCAGATTAAGTTTAGAAAAGATTAATTTATTGAAATTGCAAGTATCCATGTGTATAGTTAAAAATATTTAAAATAGGTGGGGGGGCAACACCCCCCCCCAATGTGGGGAGCTGTGCCCCCAACACCCCCATTTACTAGATATTCTAACTCCAGGGTCGCACTACAGTGGGGAAAAGGCCATATATAACTTTCAGTGAAATGTGTTTCAGTGAATTGTGTTTTCAGTGGTGAATTGAGCTTTCAGTGAATTGTGCAGTCAAATGTGTTTCAGTGAAATGTGCTTTCAGTGTATAGTCCTAGACCCATAAATATATATATATATATATATATATATATATATATATATATATTTTTTTTTTTTATTTATTTTATTTTATTTTATTTTACATTTGTTGACCGGGCTAGTCCAGCTGGATATATGTCCATTTTCAGTGGAGGCCCGGAGAGAAAAGCTCCACAAATTACAACAACATATATATATAAAATAGTGATGTGCTGTGAAGTTAACATGTTAATCTGCCTTGAACAGAAGTTACTGCATGGAAAGTTCCACAGAATGCTGATCATGAACATAATATTATGGACTAGATAGCAGTAAGGTGCTAATTGCTCATTACTGGTGTATAAAAGAAAGTTGCATATCTGAAGGCATCCAGGATGTCATTTCCTCATTTGGAGGATCAGTAGAAAGTAAGTAGGTGCTTACAAGAGGGCTCAAAAAGTCTGGAGAGTCACAGCCTGATGAAGGCTACCTATGAAGATAGAATTATGGACTGAATGAGGTCTTCAGTCTAAACATTTGATATGATGTCGCCCATTATTGAAAGGACTCTGAAATGTAAATATTTACTTTGAGAAAAATCTTAAAGGTACTGTAGTTTATTTTGCTTTAAAGTTAAGCAGACTATGTTTTTTTCATTTACGTATATGAACTGGAAGAATAAAGCATTTTTTTATCTGCTGCTACCGCCTCCAGCGTTTCCTTGGTTCATAAGTTCATCGGTGCTCACTAGGTTTCTGTGATGATCTTAAGAACTCTAGCCTTACATTCTCATTGCAGTTTTTAGCCCTTATATTTTGTATACAAATAACCCAGATGCAGTTAGAATAAAGATATATTGGGACATTTACATGTTGTAACTATCTGTAAGTGACAAGGGTGCTAAACCAGAGGTGAATTTGCAGTTACCCATCCATTTGTCCAAATGACATTTGAGTACAGTAAGAGATGTACTCTGTTTTATGTAAAGAGAAAGACAGTTCCTTAGACGTTATTGGACTTTATACTGCTGGTGTGTGCACGGGAAGTATGCCAGGGAGTTGCCATTTACTGTTGCTTGTAATACCTCTGCTGCCAAGAGCAAAAACCTATGTGCTGTCTGTTCCTCAGAAAAGTGTTATGTTGTCTCCATGAGGTTTTAATGCTAGACTGATGTGTTTATTACAAAACATTTTTCCTCTACTTCTTTTCCTCTGCTCATAGAATCGACAATAGAAACTGATCATAAGTTGGTGTAACTACAATAACAGTTTGTCATGCTAGCCATTACAACTGCCAACCCAAAGATTATGCCTGCTGTGGAGAAACTAACCCGTGAGGATGACCTAGAATCCTATTTGGTGGCTTTTGAGCACTATGATGTCACGTAGACCTAAGACTGAACACACAAAAAGTAGAAGAGACACTGAAAATGTTTATGGACAAGGCGGAAATTGTTTATGGATGACTGCAAACTGAAAAAAGAACTTTTAGCTATGGCTTTTATTATTTCTGAAGTATAAATAATAACACTTTATAAGTGCACTTTTAATGCTAACGAACTGGTAATCACAGATGTGTAATTTAAAGCATAGTTTAAAACGTTGACTAGAAAGTGAGAGCAACAAATACATAGAAAATACCAGAAAATTTAGCAGTAGACAGGCTTAAGAGAGTTTTGCCTAAACATGTAAGAAAATGAGTTTTGCAAAGTGATCCCAAAAACTCTGATAAACTAATAACTTTAATAGAAAGTATTTTGTGTTAATTGCACAATGTTTAAAACTGACTTATCTACTTCTAAGACTAAAACTGCAGTAAGAAATGTGCCATATTCTGTGAAACAAAAACAGCAAATTTATTAATTTGTTTCCAATGTGAAGAAGAGGTCACATTACTAAGTTCTGTATTACCGATACCGAAAGGATGCTACTAGAAGAAATGTGAGAGATGAAATGCATGCTTTAAATGAAGTTGTTCCTATGGAGTGTGGCAAAACTGTAGCTAGGATAATTGAGTCAGTACAATGGCTTTGTGAAGTATACTGCATTTTTAGAAGAAAGGGAATTTCAAGCCCTATCAGATTCTGGAAGCATGATTACTCTTGTCAAGGTACCCATGGTATGTGGGCATAAGATATAGGTAATATGTATTCTTGGTAACAGCAAAACATATCCCCTTATAAATGTAGGAATTCAAGTAGTTCTCAGAAAACTGTTACATCCTATGGCAATAGCCCCTGATTTGACTCATAATGTAACAATAGGAAAAGATTTCTCCTATTTAGCACTATGGAAAATGTGAAAGGAGGAACGATTTATAAACACAATGTGGCAAGCAATATACTTCACAAGAAACAGGTAGATCAATAGCTTGGTATACACATTCATGATAAGAATGGAAAGAGCAAGGCATTGACAGTCATACAGTGATCCAGAGCCAAAACCTGGAGAAGGAACTTTGTATAGAGCCTCTGTATTATTAGAAGCATATCCCAACAACAGTGCAACAGAAATCCAAAGCAATAAACGATAATATTATAGGAAATGAAGGTGAACTGACAAGGAGCTCCAGAATAAAAAATGGTACAAGACAGAAGTTTACACACACTTATAAGAGAAAGTGCAGAAATTGAGACAAAAAAGAAGTAGGACACCTAAGTGTGGATCATCAGAATGCAATATTAAAAGTGAGTTAATTAGAAAAATGCAGAGTTCTGAGCCTATTTCTGTTACTAAGGTACACTTTATAGTGAGAGGACAACATAAAGAAAAGAAAGTGATAGGGAAGTATTTACTCACACTAAGGAAGAGGGAGAGAGCACTCATGAAAGAATAAAGCAGACAGTGATTCTATTAATAAGCACTCTTTGTATGGGAAGATGGAAGACACTGGAGTACCGGTGTTCCTGAGGGAAGGTGCTACATCTGCCGCCTCAAAGCAAGCAATGCAAGAAACTAACCTTGAGTTAACTGACATACAAGTGAGCCAAATACATTTTAAAACATAGTGGAATGATAATACTTGAATTAGGGCAAGAGAGAGAGTAGAACCAAGGCTGTAGGAAGAAATTTGAACAGGGTATTTCGATTACCTCTTACACTATTTGAACAGAAAGATGACCTCTTATTTAGAGTAAGTAAGGATAAGGGTAAGTAAGGATAAGGAAAGATAAGGGTAAGTAAGGATAAGGAAGGATAAGGGTAAGTAAGGATAAGGAAGAGATTCTACACTGGCTGCTGGTGTCAAAACCTTACAGAACACTAGTAAAAAGGCTAGCCTATAGTCGCATGTTAGGAGGTCACCTGGAGATGATCAAAACCAAGCCAAGAGCACTAGCTAGATTTTACTGGTCAGGCATAATGAAAGAGAGAGAAAACTTCTGTGCTTCTTATCCAGTATGTCAGAAAACTGTATCCCAAATGGGACTTAAAAGTCCATTGATCCCAATATCCATCACAGAGATGCCATTTAAATGTCTTGTTGAGGACAATGTGGGGACGCTAGTCAAATCTACCAATGAGTATCAGTATGTATTAGTAATATTGGACTAGACTACAAAGTTTCCATAACTAGTTTCATCAAATAAAGGTAATGCCAATGGAAATTACCAGTGAACTGGTGTTGTCATTCTCCAGAGCAGGTATCCTTAAAGAGATGGTTACTGACGAAGTCCAAGGTGCTCCCTTTATGTAAAGGGTACTGTATCAGTTATGTCAGTAATTTAAAGTCATACATTTTGAAAACATCAGTCTACCATCAGCAGACTGCCATCTAAAGGTTCAATAAAACTATAAGGTCCATTATAAGGAAAGCTAAGTTACAGATGATAAAACTAAGACCAGTCGTTAACGTATTCACTGTTAGCAATCTGAATGGTGTTGTAAGCTTCTATTGTGTTTACCCCATTTAAACTTATATATAGCAGGCATAGCTGAGAACCGCTTCACAATTTCTAGATTTGTAGATTGTTACTAGGCTGATGACCTGGGGGGGGGGGGGGCTTTCTAAAGCCTATCCATGTTTTTCCAAAAGAATAATGATGTCCTGTATCCAAATAGGACATTGAGGGCCAGGCATTTATAAGCTATCTCTGTCCATAAGGGACATGGGTGCTAGGCCCAGTTTAAATTTCCTATTCCCCATCCACTAGTCTAGGTTGCACTTAAACTGGGTAATAGAAGAACTCAGCTTCACATGGATGGGGATGCTGCCCCATAAGAGATGCAGTCCCTGGGATACATATCTTTCTCTCTCCAGCATGTTCTGTAAGTCACAGACAAAATTCAGGTCCCTTGTATTTCTCCTACTCTTTGACTTACGAATATGTAGGAAATTCATAATGTGGGGTGTACAGATGCCTTGTTAGACAGGCGTAGATCACCCTTCAGCAATCTATAGGAGACTGAGTACAGGGAAAGATCTTTAAGGTGGTCTGCATAAGGCAGGTTTGTTACACCTTGTATTATTTTTTAAGGAACATCTGAGGTCGCTCTAGTTGCTGCATATGCCTGGTCAGGTACATACCAAAGGGGGCATTGTACTCTATGATTGGTTTGATAATGATGGGATACAGTGGGATAATGACCTCTTAGAACCTGGATGCCATGCCCTTACTTATAAGTTGTGCAACATAAAAGGATTTCCTTATGACTGTGGTCAAGAGGTGGATAAAGGTAAGGCTTCTGTCAATGTGCGTACCCAGATCCCTGACCACTAGGTCAACTCTTAGGGGTGTATTATCAACATGGTAATTAGCTGGGTTGGTCGACTTCCCAAAGGGTACAATTATGCATTTCTTACCATTGAGTTTAAGACCATGGGTTTCTCACCATTTGTTAGTCAGAGATACATCTTCTTGAAGAATGTTAGTGTCTGCAAGGGAGTCGAGGATAACCCACAGCTTGCAATCATCTACAAACTTAATGAGCCATAAACCTTCAAGATTTGCTTCCAGTTCAGAGAAATGGATGCCAAAAAGGAGCAGGCCCAGTACCAAGCCTTAAGGGACTCTGATAATGACTGGCCTCTTGGTGGAAGTGGCCTCACCTATTTTGACATCCTGGGTACTACCAGTGAGCCATTTGGCTATCAAATGGGTAGCCTAAATTAAATTAAATTAGTTGCTTATACTTAAATTAGTGAGCTTGTCTATAATGCCTGAGAGTCTTACCTTCATACAGTGCTTTGGTGACCCTCTGAAAAAAGTCTACCAGATGTAATAGGCATGACCTTCCTTTAATAACGCCAAACTGTGATGGGTCCAGCATTTGCAGGTTACCTATGTCCTCATTTATCATGTCCATTATGATTCTTTCCATGGCCTTACATATGAGGCTGGTAAGACAACGCTAAAGAAACTTAGGAAGAAGAAAAGACACCATTTAAAATGTGTGTTAAAACACTACTGTTTTGTTTAATTTAAAAGCTGAGTGAGCTATGACTTTTTATTTACCTTTATGAATCAGAAAAATAAAATCTGTGTA